>NC_079173.1:2990611-3018111 GCF_947568905.1 Ostrea edulis | reverse complement strand
TTACAAACCCTGTACATTTTCCCCAGCACCTAACACAACTTACAAACTCGGTACATTCTCCCCGGCACGTAACACAACTTACAAACTCTGTACATTCTCCCCGGCACGTAAAACAACTTACAAACTCTGTACATTCTCCCCAGCACGTAACACAACTTACAAACTCTGTACATTCTCCCCGGCACGTAAAACAACTTACAAACTCTGTACAATCACACCAGCACGTAAAACAACTTACAAACTCTGTACATTCTCCCCAGCACGTAACACAACTTACAAACTCTGTACATTCTCCCCGGCACGTAAAACAACTTACAAACCCTGTACAATCACACCAGCACGTAAAACAACTTACAAACTCTGTACATTCTCCCCAGCACGTAACACAACTTACAAACTCTGTACATTCTCCCCGGCACGTAAAACAACTTACAAACCCTGTACATTTTCCCCAGCACCTAACACAACTTACAAACTCGGTACATTCTCCCCGGCACGTAACACAACTTACAAACTCTGTACATTCTCCCCGGCACGTAAAACAACTTACAAACTCTGTACATTCACACCAGCACGTATAACAACTTACAAACTCTGTACATTCACACCAGCACGTAACACAACTTACAAACTCTGTACATTCACACCAGCACGTTAAACAACTTACAAACTCTGTACATTCTCCCCGGCACGTTAAACAACTTACAAACTCTGTACATTCACCTCAGCACGTTAAACAACTTACAAACTCTGTACATTCACCTCAGCACGTAACACAACTTACAAACTCTGTACATTAATCCCAGCATGTAAAACAACTTACAAACCCTGTACATTCTCCCCAGCACGTAAAACAACTTACAAACTCTGTACATTCTCCCCAGCCTGTAACACAACTTACAAACTCTGTACATTCTCCCGAGCACGTAAAACATCTTAAAAACCTTGTACATTCATCCCAGCACGTAACACAACTCACAAACTCTGTACATTCTACCCGGCATGTAAAGCAACTTACAAACTCTGTACATTCACCCCAGCACGTAACACAACTTACAAACTCTGTATATTCTACCCGGCACGTAAAACAACTTACAAACTCTGTACATTCACCCCAGCACGTAACACAACTTACAAACTCTGTACATTAATCCCAGCATGTAAAACAACTTACAAACCCTGTACATTCTCCCCAGCACGTAAAACAACTTACAAACCCTGTACATTCTCCCCAGCACGTAACACAACTTACAAACTTTGTACATTCTACCCGGCACGTAACACAACTTACAAACTCTGTACATTCACCTCAGCACGTAACACAACTTACAAACTCTGTACATTCACACCAGCCTGTAACACAACTTACAAACTCTGTACATTCTCCCCAGCCTGTAACACAACTTACAAACTCTGTACATTCACCCGAGCACTTAAAACATCTTACAAACCTTGTACATTCATCCCAGCACGTAACACAACTCACAAACTCTGTACATTCTACCCGGCATGTAAAGCAACTTACAAACTCTGTACATTCACCCCAGCACGTAACACAACTTACAAACTCTGTATATTCTACCCGCCACGTAAAACAACTTACAAACTCTGTACATTCACCCCAGCACGTAACACAACTTACAAACTCTGTACATTCTACCCGGCACGTAAAACAACTTACAAACTCTGTACATTCACCCCAGCACGTAACACAACTTACAAACTCTGTACATTCTACCCGGCACGTAAAACAACTTACAAACTTTGTACATTCACCTCAGCACGTAACACAACTTACAAACTCTGTACATTCACCTCAGCACGTAACACAACTTACAAACTCTGTACATTCACCTCAGCACGTAACACAACTTACAAACTCTGTACATTCTCCCCAGCACGTAACACAACTTACAAACTCTGTACATTCACCTCAGCACGTAACACAACTTACAAACTCTGTACATTCACCTCAGCACGTAACACAACTTACAAACTCTGTACATTCTCCCCGGCACGTAACACAACTTACAAACTCTGTACATTTACCTCAGCACGTAACACAACTTACAAACTCTGTACATTCACCCCGGCACGTAAAACAACTTATAAATTCTGTTCATTCATCCCAGCACATCTAACAACTTACAAATTCTGCTCACTATCGGGGGGGGGGGGGGGGGGGGGGGGGGGGATGTCAACATTATATGTATAATATGTAATTTACAACAAACCCTGTTCACTTTCTATAGGGGTACCACACAACATAATACGTATAGCATCATACAACTTTAATGATATTCTTTGATAACATATGCAATATATATATATATATTAATTTATCACAGAATACAAAAACAATCAAAATAAAACTAACAAAACGTAGAAATGAGCAGACACTTATTAAGTACCGGGACCCCCACCCCCACTCCCAATAATTTCAACATGGTGTCCCATCTGATTATTTTTTCTTCGTCATTGGAAACTATCAAAATAAAAGAAATTTCCGAAACAGCAAGAAAGCATCGTTCCATTTTCTTCCGTTTAAAACTCGGATTACAAGCTCTGATCATCCCCGGATAAAAAGATTCCTCTCCAATAAAAACTGCAGAACGAAATAATTTGAAGCTGTGTTTTCGGGTTGCATGCGTCTTTATGTATATTTTTAAAAAAATGTTTCAGCACAAGTGTAGTGGGGAAAAAATATGATAATATTCTTTTTTATAGTATCTTTTGAGACGATGGTGCAAGAATACGGCGATATAAGGCCTCAGCCGTGACAATTTTTTTTTGCGCCGTAAATGGAAGATTTTTTATAAGGAGTGGATCTGTAGCTCTCTGATCTGTGCCAATATTTTCTCAGACAGCAACACATCTGTAGTTACAATAATGGGTGAAATTGTTCGGAGTCAGACGCAGCGACGGACGGAGAGTAGTTGACTCAATGTTTTATCTTCTACAAGTTAATACGGAAGAAGTGAAATAATTAAACAAACTCCCGGAGATCTACTGGCTATCAAGAAAAAAGTCAATTTTCTTTGTTGGATGAATTGTAATGGTGATGAGCAAGAGAAAAAAAAGAAGATAAACATGGTGGGAATTAGCTTTGATATGTGTTTCGTAGTGAGCTTTCTTAATCTACACAGATGTACTTTATAATGAATGAACTCCAGGTATCACATTCAATGAGCAAATCAAAATAACCACAATTAGTTCACATCTCAAGAACACCCATCTAACCATGTGTTTTACCTGCTATAATTGTGTAATTAGCGAATTCTATTAATTAGAAAATTACACTGTGCTATGTATACAGAAAAGATCAACCTCCATTTCCTGTCAATAAAGAAGAGTACATACACTTAAAGGGGCATGGACATGACTTGAGCTGACAATTTTCAAATTCTATTTTTCCATTTTTAATGTTTACTCATAATAGAATGCTTAACTAAGGTATTTCTAATGGTTAGCAAAAATTTTAATGTCAGTTGTCGAAATACATGGGGAGATACAGAGCTCACAATTCTTTGTTGTGTAAACAAGGCTCGTGCCATGTTTTTGTTTACATGGGTTAAATTTACTGGTAAAGTTTCGTTTAGAGCATATTTTTTCAATTTACAAGTTAATTCTGGACGCAATTAAACAGTTTTTAGCATTTGGCACGTCTCAATTTGTTTTAAACATGCTATTTTCTATTAAGTAATCAAAATGCAAATTCTCAGCTCAAATCGTTTCCATGTCCCTTCAACAACAGCTGATTGGAAATCTACACACACAAAATATAACATTGACATGGAAAACCACAGCCCAGTCATCCGCATGTTATCATGGTTACCATAAATATAATGACACAAATCTTAGATGGTACACATACATGTAATAATTATGTTATATCATCCAAGTATTCAAGGCAATAATATCATTCCAACAACAATGCCCTGTTTATACAACTGTTAGCACCTAACGTACCGTACTTGGTTGATACATGTAAATATATGACTATATATATATTGAGAAATGAATACACAGTGGCCTTCATCCAGTAACATAGTAGGTCTGAGTACAACAGCGCTGACGATGTTCCTGTCATAAAAAGAACTGAGGGTATCCCCAGCACTTCTTACTAAAAATATCTGACGAAAATATATGTGTTTCATCAATGGAAAAATTGTCTTGCAATTTTTAAAATGATTAAAAAAATACATTAATAGAAATTGTCTTCAAAATTTACCGGGACAGATTGACAAAATATATATGATTGAACAGACGTGAAGTACATGTGTATTTGTGTGATAAAAATGCATAGAGAACATTGTATAGTCATAATCTGTTACAAAACTTGGAATGAGATACAGATATTCTGTTTGCGTGGTATGAATATCGGCCAGTTAGTCATGTAGTGACTAGTCAATACGAGTTAGTCGTACACATTTGAATCATTAGAAATGTCAAGGTTTTGTGTTTCCATTGATAATACAATCTTCATGAATAAAACAAATAAACCTTTTTTTCCTGTATATTTCGCATGCTATTACTGAAAGCGTCATAAATATAAGAAATCACACACTGTATCATTTTCCATATCAACCTACAACTAATACTGTAATCCAACATTTATTCACGACGACTTTATTTTGCGATTGACCAGTGATGAACTGGTTCAAGGCGAATAGTACTGCAACCGAGATTATCTTACACAAATACAAGAGACATTAAATTACTGGTTCACAGCGAGAATTATTCCGAGATTATCTTAAACAAATCCAAGAGACATTAAATTACTGGTTCGCGGCGAGAATTATTCCGAGATTATCTTAAACAAATACAAGAAACATTAAATTACTGGTTCACAGCGAGAATTATTCGTGATGGTTTTCTTGCAAACATTGTAAAAATTTCTCGCACGCAAATAAAAAGTGGTTTAGAGTATCTGTCTAAGTGCTAGGAAAGAGTATGTTTAAATTTACTGTTAAATACATTCAACATGTCGACCAAAAACGGTGAACAAAAACGTGCTGAAAATGACAAAAATAGCAGTAGAGCTACAGTCTCTACACCATAGTACACACAACTTTACAGTGAGTCAAAATACAATGTAACTATAGCCTCAATAACTTCTCTGTCACATAATAAACAGAACGTAGAATATCGTTCATCATTACTTAACCTGGACCAGTGAACGAGCTTATGAAGTTTTCCTGCAGGGCTTTGGTCTGTATATTTGTAATTTTAAGAAGTTTTGCTGCAGGGGTTTGGTTTGTACATCTGTAATTTTATGAAGTTTTCCTACAGGGGTTTGGTTCGTATGTTTGTAATTTTCAATTTTGTGTAATTTGCTCATTTCCTCTAGGTCATTGCAGATCTGTAGCTCTCTGGAAAAACATTTTCGCAATATTTCCCCCCCCCCCCCCCCAGAGAACTACAAACCCACAACTAGGTTTTCTTAAGAACAGATGATTCCAAACATATGAAAAATGAAGGTGAAGATAACGAACAATGATCTCATAAAATGAAAGATGAACTCTATGACTGTGCTGAGCTAAGTGAGTGGATTTCAAGAGAGACACAAAAAGCACTGGCGATATGCAATAAAATTTGTACCAAGTCATCCATATAGCACATATCATATCACCTAGGTATTAACTAAAAAAAGATACAGTGTGGGTCAAAAGTTATATAGAGCATATCGTATCATCTAGGTGTTAACTAAAAAAAAGATACAGTGTGGATCAAAAGTTATATAGAGCATATCATATCATCTAGGTAGTAACTTAAAAAAAGATACAGCATCAGTCAAAAGTTATATAGCATATATCATATCATCTAGGTAGTAACTTAAAAAAAGATACAGCGTCAGTCAAAAGTTATATTTGTAAATGTTACTGAATTCTAAATCTTCTATAAATATTTTTGTCCTTCAAAAGACACGACTCTAACTGGCAAGAACCAAAAAAAAAAAATCTTTAAATCAATCACATGTACAATACCCATAAAGTGATACATGTCAACATTCAAAAATATCACGAATTAAAGGACTATATCACAGGCTTTGGTTTGCCTTTATATTATCTTTGATTTTTTTTATATAAATAATCATACACAGGTTCGTACTTAGACGTGTATTCTAATATCAATTTGATCAATCAACTTCAAAATGCTACATTTCTCTGTCGTATTAATGTGTGTGATTATTTTTCAAACCTTGTTATAAATATGATACATGAATAATGAAATAAATAAAAATATGTGAATCATCATGGTTACCGCTTCCTGAACTACACATACATTTTATACATATCTTGTACATAATGCGATATATATATGTTTAGCTTCACTTTACTTGATAAATGAATGAATGATATAATACACAGTTACACGGTTATAAAAAAGAATGCCGATACAAACAGCGGCAGGTGGTCTTCTCGCAGCACGGTGTTCGAATCTGATGAAGAAAGCTGTTCTCGTTCACTATAGGAATGTTCACAGCACGGTGTTAGAATATGTTTGGAATCTGATGAAGAAAGCTGTTCTCGTTCACTATAGGAATGTTCACAGCACGGTATTAGAATATGTTTGGAATCTGATGAAGAAAGCTGTTCTCGTTCACTATAGGAATGTTCACAGCACGGTGTTAGAATATGTTTGGAATCTGGTGAAGAAAGCTGTTCTCGTTCACTATAGGAATGTTCACAGTACTGACCTATCAAACAATCAGACTGGACCTGCAAAATAAAATACAAAATGTTTTTATTTTCTAGAGATTAATTCAATCCATCAGATTGATATGGTGTTTAATGTTGCAACAAGAATTTATCCAAATGTTGCCAACACTTATAAGTGAACTTTCAGATTGTCTGAACTGTTTCACATAACTATGATAATCGATGCATTGCTAACTCTTATAGCTGAACTCCTGTTTCACATAACCATGATAATCGATGCATTGCTAACTCTTATAGCTGAACTCCTGTTTCACATAACCATGATAATCGATGCATTGCTAACTCTTATAGCTGAACTTCCAGATATAAATGTCTGAACTGTTACTTTAAACTTATAATCAAAACAAGATGTGTTTGTGAAACACTGATATGTTTGTGAAACACTGATATGTGAAACACTGATGTGTGAAACACTGATGTGTGAAACACTGATATATGAAACACTGATGTGTGAAACACTGATATGTGAAACACAGATATGTGAAACACTGATGTGTGAAACACTGATATGTTTGTGGCAGCAAAGTTGATAATGGCCAAGGTTAGAGTTTTGCAAAAATTTTAAAAGCAGTTCATACTCCAAGGTCACAAGTTCAAACTCCAAGGTCACAAGTTCATACTCCAAGGTCACAAGTTCAAAAGCTTTGGTACCAACATAACAGACTTGTCACAAGAAATCCATATATATCAAATATCAAAGTCTTACCATCATTCATTCAAAAGTTATGGTTAATATTTTGCAGATAGACAGACGGATGGAGCAAAAACCTGTATGTCCCCAAATCTCCGATTATGAGAGCCTGGGATACTTCTCAAAACTGGTGGATGAAGCGACTAAAACTGTGGTCAAACAATATATCTGTACTGTGTTATAGATCTGTACTGTGTTATAGATCTGGACTGTGTTATAGATCTGGACTACGTTATAGATCTGGACTATGTTATAGATCTGAAATGTGTTATAGATCTGGAGTATATTATAGATCTGGACTACTCTATAGATCTGGACTGTGTTATAGATGTGGAATATGCTATAGATCTGGACTATGTTATAGATCTGGACTATGTTATAGATCTGGAGTATGTTATAGATCTGGACTGTGTTATAGATCTGTACTGTGTTATAGATCTGGAATGTGCTATAGATCTGGAGTATGTTATAGATCTGGACTACTCTATAGATCTGGAATATGTTATAGATCTGGACTACGTTATAGATCTGGACTATGTTATAGATCTGGACTACGCTATAGATCTGGACTATGCTAAAGATCTGGACTGTGTTATAGATCTGGAGTATGCTATAGATCTGGACTATGTTATAGATCTGGACTACATTATAGATCTGGACTATGTTATAGATCTGGACTACGTTATAGATCTGGACTATGTTATAGATCTGGACTATGTTATAGATCTGGACTATGTTATAGATCTGGAGTATGTTATAGATCTGGACTATGTTATAGATCTGGAATGTGTTATAGATCTGGAGTACGTTATAGATCTGGACTACGTTATATATCTGGACTATGTTATAGATCTGGA
Source organism: Ostrea edulis (assembly GCF_947568905.1). Taxonomy (NCBI): domain Eukaryota; kingdom Metazoa; phylum Mollusca; class Bivalvia; order Ostreida; family Ostreidae; genus Ostrea; species Ostrea edulis. Next base: position 3,009,841 of record NC_079173.1, on the reverse strand, counting down.
GTATGTTATAGATCTGGACTATGTTATAGATCTGGAATGTGTTATAGATCTGGAGTATGTTATAGATCTGGACTACTCTATAGATCTGGACTGTGTTATAGATGTGGAATATGCTATATATCTGGACTATGTTATAGATCTGGAATACGTTATAGATCTGGAGTATGTTATAGATCTGGAGTATGTTATTGATCTGGACTACGCTATAGATCTGGACTGTGTTATAGATCTGGAGTATGTTATAGATCTGGAGTAAGTTATAGATCTTGACTACGTTATAGATCTGGACTGTGTTATAGATCTGGACTATGTTATCGATCTGGAGTATGTTATAGATCTTGACTACGTTATAGATCTGGACTATGTTATCGATCTGGAGTATGTAATAGATCTGGACTACGTTATAGATCTGGACTATGTTATAGATCTGGAATACGCTATAGATCTGGACTATGTTATAGATCTGGAGTATGTTATAGATCTGGACTACGTTATAGATCTGGAGTATGTTATAGATCTGGAGTATGTTATAGATCTGGAGTACGTTTTTTCCTTACTTGTGGAATTCTCCGTGTGATATGTCACTATGTCTGACAAACACCTCACATCGCCACACCGTCATGGATTCTAGTCGTACGCTGCCACCCTTCATGTCCTTGCCACCGAACAGCAGAAGGTAAGGCTGGGTTAAATCCTGTCAAAAATGTGGAGACCAGAACTTCAAATTCAAATATGTGGAGATCAGAGTTTCCAATTCAAAATGTGGAGACCAGAGCTTCAAATTCAATTTAAACATTTTTGTTAACACTGGGAAAGATTTATGAAATTATATCCAGAACAAAATAATTTTGAAAATTTACTAATACTTTGTTCATCTTCAATTACTGTAGCACAAGAAAATTGATGCACTATGATCACTAAAATCGATGGTGTGTTACATGTAATCAGAAAGTGCTAATATTGATGATGTGCTATATATATATAACCAGTATGTGTCTAGCAGTGCTAATATTGATGATGTGCTATATAATATAACTAGTATGTGTCTAGCAGTGCTAATATTGATGATGTCCTATATAATATAACCAGTATGTGTCTAGCAGTGCTAATATTGATGATGTGCTATATAATATAACCAGTATGTGTCTAGCAGTGCTAATATTGATGATGTGCTATATAATATAACTAGTATGTGTCTAGCAGTGCTAATATTGATGATGTGCTATATATATATAACCAGTATGTGTCTAGCAGTGATAATATTGATGATGTGCTATATAATATAACCAGTTGATGATGTGCTATATATATATATATATATATATATATATATATATATATATATATATATATATATATATATATAACCAGTACATGTATGTGTCAAGCAGTGCTAAAATTGATGGTGTGCTATGTGTAATCAACATATATATTTTTCAAATTTTGCTCTGGGTTCTGGTTAACACGTTATTATAGCCCTGGGTTCTGGTTAAATGTTGTTAGCCCCCTGGATTTTGGTGAATTCATGTTGTTATAACCCTGGGCTCTAGTTAATACATGTTGTTATAGCCCTGGGTTCTGGTTAATACATGTTGTTATAGCCCTGGGTTCTGGTTAATACATGTTGTTATAGCACTGGGTTCTAGTGAATACATGTTGTTATCGCCCTGGGTTCTGGTGAATACATGTTGTTACCCCCCCCCCCCCCCCTCCCCCCTCTCCTATTTTGGATAAGGTAGCTTTGAAGACACTGACTTTTTGAAAGAAATCAGTGGCACATTAAAATTTAAGTTTCAACACTTGCACTTATCTTTACCAGGTATGTAATTACACCCTATAATCATTTCAACTTTTCAAAATCCAAAAATACCAAAATTTTCACTTAAAATGGACGAAAGCCCATCTGTGTACAGTAACAGATGTCTGATATACATGTACATACATAGTAAATAAATAGAAATTGATCTGAAAGATTTGATACAATATCAGAAATGTTCATACAACTTGGTCCAATGGCTCTAGTAAAAAAATTTCAATGCAGAAAAGGACCAACCAGCTGGCAGACAGATAGGAAATAAATTGACAACCTATCAATCATACCTGATTCTCCACCCTCATCTCTCTCGGCCTTTTTGTCGGGTGCATCCTTGTGTGGTTTACAGTCCTGCTCTCCCGGGGGGGCGTGTCCTTCTTCATGGTCCTGCTCTCCCGGGGTGTGTCTTTCTTCACGGTCTCACTGAAACTAGTGGTCTCCATGTCTGTGTTTGTTCCATAATCCCTGTCATCTTTATCACTAACGTTCTCGCTTTGCCAACACAACACGGGACTGTTTCTCTTTAGATTGTGAAGGCTATAACTGCGCAGTTTTGTTTGCTGTTCCGACACTTTCACATTTGCTTTAGATAACTCCCCCATGGAGGATGACCGACATCGATCTAGTGTTCCCTCCTGTTCCCCATCATCACCTGATGACATGTTTCTTGATAGATTGTTCATTTCAATTTTGTTCACTTTGTATTTTTTGTTCGGGCCAATAAAGCGATTTCTGTGACACTCGGATTTCACCAAATTTGATTCACTTAATTGTGAGAAGTAATTTTCATAAATTTCCAAATCTTCCACCACCAACTCTTGAGCTAACTGTCGGTATGGCAAAACATTGATGACATTATGGTTGAATGTCTGCATCTTCACAGATTTCACCCTCTCCACAGGTTTCTGATGATATCCGTAAGATTCGGAGAATTCTCGACATGCTGTGACGTCGCGAAGCGCCACATCATCCGAACTACCCGTCATATCCATCCCTAGATTGTCCGTCCCCTTCAAGCTTGTCTGACTGCCGTCACTGCACTGTGACAGGTGTCTCTCTAGAAGTAATGGAGATTTCTCCTCCTTCTTCGGAGGAGTCGGTGTCCTCATGACAACTGGGATCGATTCTGCCTGGAACTTGATGGGCTTTAGCTCCACAGTATCTTGTTGCTTTGGAGACACATACACATTCGCAGACTCTGACGATGAGTGCCCGTTAACCACCCTAGGCGTGACCCGGTTTCTGGCGGAGGAATACGCAGGGCTTGACCGTGGCCGCAGGTGTTGTCTCCGGCCCTGCTTGTTTTGGAGGTAGGGCATTGAGCTGGTCCTGACCGAACCCTCTGGTTTTTTCGTTGCTATGGTAATTGATTCCAATGAATGCCACATTCTCGGAGAGGGCACTTGGTTTGGTATTTCTACGTGTGTCCATTTTAAAGAGCCTGCATGAAAATGAAAACTCTGAATAACCACAATGGATATCATTTATGCAATTTAAGAGTACATCAATTTTGTATTTCAATTTCCATTTATGAATTTGTCCATCACATCAGCCAGCTAACTTTTCAACTGAGCTTGTGAAAATACTCCAGATAACTGAACACACCAGTCAGTACTAACGGAACATTCTATAACAGTAAACTGAACACACCAGTCAGTACTAATAGATAACTGAACACACCAGTCAGTACTAATGGAACATTCTATAACAGTAAACTGAACACACCAGTCAGTACTAACGGAACATTCTATAACAGTAAACTGAACACACCAGTCAGTACTAATAGATAACTGAACACACCAGTCAGTACTAATAGATAACTGAACACACCAGACAGTACTAACGGAACATTCTATAACAGTACTAAGATTAAATAAACTGCTGCATTCTATAAGTGTACTGAGATTAATTGCAAGAAGTAATTTGTTAAAATTAGTACAGTTCAGATTACAAAGATTCTGGTACTATACCCACAAGATGTGAAACACGTGAACCAGTGAGTCACATTTACTCTTCCTAGATTACGATTGTAACATTAAATGTAATATGGGATCTCATTGTCCGAAATTAACGGCAGACCAATCGACAAAATCTAGAGATATTTTGTCCATTCTATATTGGGATTAATATTCTGACTGAGTAAATTAATGGCAGACCGATAGACAAAATCTATCAAATTTTGTCCAGTCTATAGTGAAACAAATAGTCTATAGTGAAACAAATATTCCATAATGGTCACCGATCTGTCAATAAGTGTACATATTCATTTAAGAAATGAAACTTATAATTCTTGTTTTGATGAATGTATCAAACGAAAAATTGGATGAAAAAGTTTTCTGTCCAATTTTTCGTTTCATACTTGCATCAAAACAAGAATTGATAGTTTTATTTCTTATCATTTAAAATTATGTTTTTAAAATATAAAATCACCAAAAAGCTTGAATATTAACATTTTTGAAATGGTGCGTAGGAATACATATACAAAACGATGAAAACAACAAAACTGGCTGTGCGGTCAGGCCAGGTACAGTTACTTTGCAGATATTAAATGGATTATATGCCAAATTAAAGGTGCAATGGTTAAAAGCTGAATTAGATATAAAGGAAGAGTCTCAGAACAAATGGTGACTGGATGTATGCTGCATTGTGAATGTCAGATTAAACACGTTTCACTGTACTAAATGTCTCCAAGTGTATGTCAGATTAGACAGGTTTCACTGTACTGAATGTCTCCAAGTGTATGTCAGATTAGACAGGTTTCACTGTACTGAATGTCTCCTAGTGTGTGTCGGATTAGACAGGTTTCACTGTACTTAATGTCTCCTAGTGTGTGTCGGATTAGACAGGTTTCACTGTACTGAATGTCTCCCAGTGTATGTCAGATTAGACAGGTTTCACTGTACTGAATGTCTCCCAGTGTATGTCAGATTAGACAGGTTTCACTGTACTGAATGTCTCCCAGTGCATGTCGGACTAGACAGGTTTCACTGTACTTAATGTCTCCCAGTGTGTGTCGGATTAGACAGGTTTCACTGTACTGAATGTCTCCCAGTGTATGTCAGATTAGACAGGTTTCACTGTACTGAATGTCTCCCAGTGTATGTCAGATTAGACAGATTTCACTGTACTGAATGTCTCCTATTGTGTGTCGGATTAGACAGGTTTCGCTGTACTTAATGTCTCCCAGTGTATGTCAGATTAGACAGGTTTCACTGTATCCTATTTTGTGTAGATAAATATGACTTCATCCCTTCAATCGAAAAATGTACTGACTTCTGTCTTTAGTTGCACAAAATCGCAGAAAGATTTTTAAAGCTTTGGGAATAAGGTGTCAGAAATTACAGAGTATATTTGGGAATAAGGTGTCAGAAATTACAGAGTATATAGCCTTATTGTATCAGTCACTCACCAAATGAAAAAATCCAGAAGTCGTTTCCCAGTTCTCCATTTTGTTCCCCTCCTTGTAAAATCATGTTGTCTTTGACCTAATCAGAGAAAAACAAAATTAATGGTGTAAACAATCTTCTCTATAGAATTGCACTTCTTAACTATTACAGGTTTAGTTACTGTGCTAAAGCTTTCATCTCAGAGTTGACCTAAAATTAGAATATTTTCAATTTGATTCTCATGGGGATCTGGGTTAGAATAGGTCCTCAGTACCCCTTGCGTGTTGTAAGAGGCGACTAATTGGGGTGGTCCTACGGATGAGACCACAAAATCCGAGGTCCCGTGTCGCAGCAGGTGTGGCACAATAAAGATCCCTCCCCACTCAAAGGCTGTAAGCACCGAGCATTAGGCCTAAATTTTACAGCCCTTGACCCTGCAATGGTGATGTCTCCATATGAGTGAAATATTCTCGAGAAGGACTTTAAACAATATACAATCAATCAATAAATTTGACGCAAGTCAATATAATTAATAAAAAGAGACATGGAAATTTCATAATACGTTCATAATCATCTCTTCTAACGAATCAGATTCTGTAATTCTAAACTATATAATTATACACATCAAACTCATAGCCACACAGATTAGTACAAAGACTTACTGTAACTCACTGAGTCACACAGACTGATACTAGAGATTTACTGTAACTCACTAAGTCACACAGACTGATACTAGAGACTTACTGTAACTCACTGAGTCACACACACTGATACTAGAGATTTACTGTAACTCACTGAGTCACACACACTGATACTAGAGATTTACTGTAACTCACTGAGTCACACAGACTGATACTAGAGATTTACTGTAACTCACTGAGTCACACACACTGATACTAGAGATTTACTGTAACTCACTGAGTCACACAGACTGATACTAAAGACTTACTGTACATAACTCACTGAGTCACACAGATTGATACTAGAGATTTACTGTAACTCACTGAGTCACACACACTGATACTAGAGACTTACTGTAACTCACTGAGTCACACAGACTGATACTAGAGACTTACTGTAACTCACTGAGTCACACAGACTGATACTAGAGATTTACTGTATCTCACTGAGTCACACACACTGATACTAGAGACTTACTGTAACTCACTGAGTCACACAGACTGATACTAGAGATTTACTGTAACTCACTGAGTCACACACACTGATACTAGAGATTTACTGTAACTCACTGAGTCACACACACTGATACTAGAGATTTACTGTAACTCACTGAGTCACACAGACTGATACTAGAGATTTACTGTAACTCACTGAGTCACACACACTGATACTAGAGACTTACTGTAACTCACTGAGTCACACAGACTGATACTAGAGACTTACTGTAACTCACTGAGTTACACAGACTGATACTAAAGATTTACTGTAACTCACTGAGTCACACACACTGATACTAGAGACTTACTGTAACTCACTGAGTCACACAGACTGATACTAGAGATTTACTGTAACTCACTGAGTCACACAGACTGATACTAGAGATTTACTGTATCTAACTGAGTCACACACACTGATACTAAAGATTTACTGTAACTCACTGAGTCACACAGACTGATACTAAAGACTTACTGTAACTCACTGAGTCACACAGACTGATACTAAAGACTTACTGTAACTCACTGAGTCACACAGACTGATACTAGAGATTTACTGTAACTCACTGAGTCACACAGACTGATACTAGAGATTTACTGTAAATCACTGAGTCACACAGACTGATACTAGAGATTTACTATAACTCACTGAGTCACACAGACTGCTACTAGAGATTTACTGTAACTCACTGAGTCACACAGACTGCTACTAGAGACTTACTGTAACTCACTGAGTCACACAGACTGATACTAAAGACTTACTGTAACTCACTGAGTCACACAGACTGATACTAGAGATTTACTGTATCTCACTGAGTCACACAGACTGCTACTAGAGATTTACTGTAACTCACTGAGTCACACAGACTGATACTAGAGACTTACTGTAATTCACTGAGTCACACAGACAGCTACTAGAGATTTAATGTAACTCACTGAGTCACACACACTGATACTAGAGATTTACTGTAACTCACTGAGTCACACAGACTAATACTAAAGACTTACTGTAACTCACTGAGTCACACACACTGATACTAGAGATTTACTGTAACTCACTGAGTCACACAGACTGATACTAGAGATTTACTGTAACTCACTGAGTCACACAGACTGATACTAGAGATTTACTGTAACTCACTGAGTCACACACACTGATACTAGAGATTTACTGTAACTCACTGAGTCACACACACTGATACTAGAGATTTACTGTAACTCACTGAGTCACACAGAATGATACTAGAGACTTACTGTAACTCACTGAGTCACACAGACTAATACTAAAGACTTACTGTAACTCACTGAGTCACACACACTGATACTAGAGACTTACCACAGCTGCTGCATGCCCTACTAAAGCAGGTGGTCCAAATCTAGTCTTCATTCGCGTCCATTTGCCAACATCTAAAAGACAAAAAATAACACTGGATAAATTGTTGTATGGTTATCTGTGCATTCTCTAAAAGATAAGCAGTCAACTATCTCATAACTAATTACATTTCAAGATGTAAGTAATCTGTATAATCAATTTGTAATCAGCTGATACATGCTTTAAATCATGAATATTTGTGCCATTTTGTCTACGGTTGCTAAAACAAGAGGCCCATGGGCCACATTGCTCACCTGAGTCACTTTGGCCCATATTTAAAGATTTTCCCTATAAATTTGCATGTAAAACATTGATCCTTATTCTGGCCCCATCCTACCCACAGGGGTCATGATTTAAACAAACTTCAATCTACACTATGTTAGGAAGCTTCCAAGTAAATGTAAACTCCTCTGGCCCAGTGATTCTTCAGAAGATTTTAAATGACTTTCCCTATATATTTGTATATAAAACTTTGATCCCCTATTATGGCCCCATCATTCCCCTGGGGGTCAATATTTCAACAAACTTTAATCTGCACTATATCAGGAAGCTTTCATGCAAATCTCATTTCTTCTGGCCAAGTGGTTCTTGAGAAGACGATTTTTAAAGAATTTATTTAATTCTTATGTAAAACTTTGATCCCCTATTGTGGCCCAAACCTACACCCAGGGGCCATGATTTGAACAAACTTGAATCTGCATTATGTATGGAAGCTTTCATGTATATTTCAGCTCCTCTGGCCCAGTGGTTCCTGAGAAGATTTTTAAATGACCCCACCCTATTTTTGCATTTTTGTGATTATTTCCCCTTTGAAGGAGACATGGTCTTCATTTGAACAAACTTGAAAGCCCTTCACTAAAGGATGCTTTGTGCCAAGTTTAGTTGAAATTAACCCAGTGTTCTTGAGAAGAAGATGAAAATGTAAAAAGTTTACAACGACGCCAACGCCGACAGACAACGGACAAATTTTGATCAGAAAAACTCACTTGAGACTTCGGCTAAGGTGAGCTAAAAAGAACTACTTCTGAAGATTAAGGACCTGTGTTTACAAAAGCCATTTCTTGGATTGGTAAGTCAGGTCTACATCCAGTATTCAGTAAGTATCAGTACTGGATTAGTAATCAGGATTACATTCAGGACAGCTAGTAAATATCAATACTCACGGAAATTGTAGTACCAGAGGTCAGACTTAGGGGTCAGATCAGACAGGCCTCCGTAAATCCACATATCCCTCCCATAAAGAACTGCAGAGTGGCCGTGACGACCCTCAGGCATGTCCGATTTATTCTGACGGGGTTTTATCATTTCCCATTCCTCTTCCGCTAAATGAAAAAATATAAACATCATCAACAAATATCATCTAAACATATATACCGCATACAAAACATTTATCAGCTAGTTATGAGTAATATTCTGTAAGTGATGGCGGTTAACTGTCCTTTTTTGTGTATGTAATATCATCTAAACATATACACATTATCAACAAATATCATCTAAACATAAACACATTATACTGTATCAACAAATCTCATCTAAACATATATACCGCATACAAAACAGATATCAGCTAGTTATGAGTAATATTCTGTAAGTGATGGCGGTTAACTGTCCTTTTTTGTGTATGAATGCAACATTTAAGTTTTAGGTACTTGATATCAATTTGAAAAATAAAAAACATCACCAACACATCATGAGAATGCAGTGTGAATTTTATTTGGTTGACCGGTTTTGACCTAAGGGCGGTCATCATCAAAACTGGTTCTGATGATGACCGCCCTTAGGTCAAAACCGATCAACCAACTAAAATTAACACTGCATTCTCATGATGTGTTGGGGATCAGTTTTATTTCTTCAAGTTTATACTTTTAGATGCAGACACTGTTGAATACCGCATGATATCCACTCGTGAGAATCTTCCGTAATTTTCACCTAGCGGTGTTGGTCTCCAGTTTTCTACTTTGTTTGAAATAAGGCCAATTCAACTTAATTGATAGATTATCATCCCCACCCGCCCCTCAAAAATTGGCCCGCCCTGAATTTTTTTATTTTGCTAAACTTGCAATTTCCGGAATATTTTCATGTCCGACTCCAGTATTTACACTTGTTGTTTACATTTCCGGTATAGCATCGTGAAAAGTCATGTGAAGGAAATAGATCTATATGGTTTTCTTAATTTCTCGCGTTCTTACCGGCGTAAATCTTGAAGAAGTTAGGTATATTTCTGTTATATCCTTAAATTAAAGCTTAACCTGGAATTAGTCTATGAAAATAGCATAGATTGATATCCATCTTGCATTAAATGATGTAGATCTGTTGAAAAAAAAACTCATTTGTCTTTAATATTTTTCTCAGAAAATAAAAAATTAAATCCTCCCACCCACCCCATACTTTTTGCTGACCCTGGATGATAATCTACTAATTAAGTTGAATTGGCCTAACTTTAAAACAGTTTTAATCTTGTTCAAAGTTGTTATTATGAGTACATGTAGTATGATTCAACTTTTCAATAATTCATGCATTAATTACATGTAGGTCCCTAAAAATCGGGGGGGAAATATTCATATAAATAAAGTAATGAAAATGAAGTCGTGTCAACCTACATATATGGAATGCCCAGAATTCTGAGCTGCTTCCTTTGAGGTCCAGATGTCCTCCATATACATACATTACTCCCTCATATACAATGGCAGAATGATGACGCCGAGTGCAAGGCTGAGGAAATCCGGGCTCACAGGAGACCTGTCGCACGTGCAGGACATCTGTCAATAATTCAACATAGGCAATACACTGACATTCAGATACCACTAACTATTGTCAATATTATTCCTTCATCCAATTTCTATTTATGTTATCAAACAAGAGACTCGTGGACTTCAATTCTCATCAGAGCAGCTGATTTTTTTTATATGTAAAACATCAAATTCCAATCATGAACTCAATCTTCACATACTCTTAAAAAAAGATTTTTTTTTAAATAAAATGTTATATATAACTATTTTTACATAAAATTTTAAACCACTCTTATGGCCTCACCAAGGCTGTGCATGTTTATTTGAAAGCTTGTACCCTAATGATCCGTGAGAAAAAAAAATTGTGAACAATTTACTATACAGTATAATATATTACTAGTATGTAAAATTTCAGAAAAATACCAGAGTTTTGATCATTACAGGTGGTGCCCAACAGACAAAGAAAAGTATATCACAAAATGTCATTCAGCTCAAGTGTAAACAGACTGTTCTAAACAGTCAGAGGCCAGTGGGGATCCCCCATCCAGTGATCTGGGTTAGAATAGGTCCTCAGTACCCCTTGCTTGTCATACAAGGCGACCAAATGGGGCGGTCCTTCGGATGAGACCGCAAAAACCGAGATCCTGTGTCACAGCAGGTGTGGCACGATAAAGATACCTCCCTGCTCAAAGGCCATAAGCGCCAAGCATAGGCGTAAATTTCGCAGCGTTTCACCAACAATGGTGACGTCTCCATATGAGTGAAATATTCTCGAGAGGGACGTTAAATAATAATTAATCAATCAATCAAAACAGTCAGACTATCAGTGACGAATAACAGCCAAGGCTTATATCTACAAATAAAAAAGGTCAAAGATCCCTTTTACCTCAATAGATATAGCTAAGGTCAAAGGTTTAGAAAAGTAGGTCAAATTCCAACATCAAGAGTCTTGGCACCAAATGAAAGGCCAGGTCAAGAGGAATTTATTTGTGAAATATTAATGTGAAAGCCCTTCCCTCTTGGTAGAAGATATATAGCCAAGGTTAAAGTATTTGAACGAAAAGTTAAAAGTACAAGATCATTGGGTCAAACTTCTTATAGTAACAAAAGAAAAGGCTGGTCCTATATCCCTCTTGACTAAAAGATTACCCAAGGCTAAAGTTTTACAAAAGTAGGTCAAAGTCCAACGTCACTTGATTGACACCAAGGGTCATGACAATAGCTCCCCTGACATTTAAAACATACGTGATAAGCTAAAAATGATCTCACTGTTAACTAAATTCAAATACATGTTGCTGAATCAAACACTAAATGCAGAGGAAGCTCACCTTTACATTAAAAGCTATCACATTTCTTACCAAGATTGATGATCCATAAAGCTCACTTTTACATTAAGCTATCACATTTCTTACCAGGATTGATGATCCATAAAGCTCACCTTTACATTAAGCTATCACATTTCTTACCAGGATTGATGATCCATAAAGCTCACCTTTACATTAAGCTATCACATTTCTTACCAGGATTGATAATCCATAAAGCTCACTTTTACATTAAGCTATCACATTTCTTACCAGGATTGATGATCCATAAAGCTCACCTTTACATTAAGCTATCACATTTCTTACCAGGATTGATAATCCATAAAGCTCACTTTTACATTAAGCTATCACATTTCTTACCAGGATTGATGATCCATAAAGCTCACCTTTACATTAAGCTATCACATTTCTTACCAGGATTGATAATCCATAAAGCTCACTTTTACATTAAGCTATCACATTTCTTACCAGGATTGATGATCCATAAAGCTCACCTTTACATTAAGCTATCACATTTCTTACCAGGATTGATGATCCATAAAGCTCACCTTTACATTAAGCTATCACATTTCTTACCAGGATTGATGATCCATAAATCTCACCTTTACATTAAGCTATCACATTTCTTACCAGGATTGATGATCCATAAAGCTCACCTTTACATTAAGCTATCACATTTCTTACCAGGATTGATGATCCATAAAGCTCACCTTTACATTAAGCTATCACATTTCTTACCAGGTTTGATGATCCATAAAGCTCACCTTTACATTAAGCTATCACATTTCTTACCAGGATTGATGATCCATAAAGCTCACCTTTACATTAAGCTATCACATTTCTTACCAGGATTGATGATCCATAAAGCTGAGTCTGTCACATCGTCCCCAAAAGAACCTCCAAACAGCAAGAGATTCTTCTGAAAATAGTATAAAAAAAATGTCAGATTTCTCAAAACCAATTAATGTAAGATTTCCCAAAATTCAAAATCAATTTTCACCAAACAACACATTTCATTTCAATTTCTGCTCCCCTTAACTTGAACTTAGTTTCCATAATGCATTTTCATTTGATTTTATGAAATCCTTTCACATCATCTGTAAAATCTGAGCAACTAAATAAGAGTCTCTCTCACCCTGTAGGATACTAGGCTGTGTCCCTCTAGATAAGACAGATTCTCTCACCTTGTAGGATACTAGGCTGTGTCCCTCTAGATAAGACAGATTCTCTCACCTTGTAGGATACTAGGCTGTGTCCCTCTAGATAAGACAGATTCTCTCACCTTGTAGGATACTAGGCTGTGTCCCTCTAGATAAGACAGATTCTCTCACCTTGTAGGATACTAGGCTGTGTCCCTCTAGATAAGACAGATTCTCTCACCTTGTAGGATACTAGGCTGTGTCCCTCTAGATAAGACAGATTCTCTCACCTTGTAGGATACTAGGCTGTGTCCCTCTAGATAAGACAGATTCTCTCCCTTTAGCACTAATTTCTCCCATTCTCCCGTCCCTGTGAAAATATACTGAATACAGTGAAATACTGTTAAATAAAACTGTAATTTTACTCCCAGCCATCTTCACAAACCAAGTGTCCGATTTGCTTGATGAGAGTAAGCGAATCAGACACTTGGCTTGCGAAGATGACTTCCAGCATGCTCTCCATAATTAGGGGATGGTTTACAAGATACAAATCCATGGAACAGTCACAGTAGCTAAGTGGTAGAGCGTTTACTTTGTAACCAGGAGGTCGTGGGTTTGAGTCCGACTCATGACATGGCCGTGTCAAACCTAAGATGACCTTTTTATTAGCCAAATGCATTTTGTCAAAGTACAGAAATAATCACTGAATCTTTAAATGAATATGATGAACTTTGTGTACAGGGTCAACAACATTTAAATCTTTGTTTTGAAATTCGAGTACATTTTAAATTACCTCACATCCATAATGTTACAGAATCACACATCTTCGTGTGTGTGTGTGTGGGGGGGGGGGGGGGGGGGTTGTATATGAGATCCTGGGTCTACACAACATTTACGGCTGGTGTACATAGATAATAATTCTCCCAATTCTGTGAAGAGCTAGTATTATGACATATGAAGTCTGCATAATCATTTCACTCAATCCATAAATAAACATTAAATTTTCACAAATCTGTGTACTATTGAATGATATTCTGATATATACCCATCCTATTTTTAGTTCACTAATGCATTTCCATAGGCATCCAGCAATCAAACAAGGAAGGCTATAGAATAGCATTACCACTCACACCTTCCTGTCTTCATGCATTCAAGAAATGATGTTAAGACTTACCTAAATGAAATCTCCATATATCCTTCAAGGAAACTCGCCCATCCTTCCCTCCAATCAAATACACACAGTCGTCATGGAGACAAGAGGAGTGTCGACTACGAGACCTTGGCAACAGTTTCCCTGGCAACGGCTTGACTTGACTCCATTTGAATATCAGTGACAACCCCGACAACTTATTCTGCATTATTCAGCCATATTGATTTAGTTCACACAGTTCACCTGTAAAAATTCAGTCAATATATCTTTGTTTACACATTCACCATGGTCAATAATATAGCATGATACCTGCAATAGAGTCCAAATATAATGTATCCATACATAGTATTAATAGGAAAGACAAACTAAACATTCATCATGGAAGAAAAAAACTTCTCTATTCTATTTAAGCAATAGAGTCTTTATACAATGGTACAGATCCTGAGGCTTCTTAATCATTTCCTACATAACCCTGTGACTCCTTTATAGTCGATGATGTAACACACAGTTTAAGGTAACTCCACCCCTCTCGAATTATAGGAGCTAGCTGAATCTTAAATTTGATTTTTGATTCTTCAAATAATATATCTTAGTAACAGATAAACATGATAAAATAAGTATGTTGCAGTATCAATAAATCTTTTATCAATTAGCACACATACATGTATATATACCTAAATGTCAGAAAATTGCAGTTTTTCCTTACACAGCATTATCAAAATTTCACAAAATCTTTAAAAAAATATACAAAATGTTTGTGAAAAAAATAAAGGGAATCTATAACATAATGGACTTGATAAATAATTCAATGAAAACAGAGTTATTGCCCTGCATTGCCATGGGATTCACATATAATTGATTGTTCATATGCACTCATATGATTTAGACTTTTGAAATATTTTATGGTTAACAAGATTTTTTACAATAACTATTGAAAAAGACTCCAACAAAATTGATGTTCCTGTCTTGCATAAATCTTACTAACTAAATCATTGACTTTACGTCAAATCTTGTGACATCACAGGAGGGTGGAACTAGGTTAAAACACCTGAGAACCACGCGTTCTTTACAGCTTCATACACCTGTACAGACTGGGTACACAACAAGGTCAAATGACAGGAAATCATTGACATACCAAATGTAGACAAACTTTGATCAAGCAGTAAGCAGTAAGCCGACTCAGGTGAGGTAAAGTATGACAGACTCTCTCCACAATAATAAACTACAAAGATGGACTGATTGTATCTTGTTCAACGTCACTCTTGACAATCTTTCACTCAATGATGGAGACGTCACCACTGCCGGTGAAGGGCTGCAAAATTTAGGCCTATGTTAAGCGCTATATGGCCATTGAGCAGGGAGGGATCTTTATCGTGGCACACCTGCTGTGATACAGGGCCTCAGGTTTTTTTGCAGTCTTATCAGAAGGACTGCCCCTTTTAATCACCTTTCACAACAAGCAAGGGGCACTGAAGACCTGTTCTAATGCGGATTCCAGGAGGGGGAGGTTTTTTTTTTATGAGGACCTATTCTAACCCGGATCCCCGAGGGTGGAGGAAGGCAGTACTGAGGACCTATTCTAACCCGGATCCCCAGGGGGTGGGGGAAGGGGGATACTGAGGACCTATTCAAGCCCAGATCCCCGGGGGTGGGGTACTGAAGACCTATTCAAACCCAGATCCCCAGGGGTGGGGGGAAGGGGGTACTGAGGACCTCTTCGAGCCCGGATCCCCGGGGGTGGGGTGGGGGTACTGAAGATCTCTTCGAGCCCGGATCCCCGGGGGTGGGGGGGTACTGAAGACCTTTTTGAGCCTGGATCCCAGGGGGGGGGGGGGGGGGAGTTACTGAAGACTAATCTTCAAGCCCGGATCCCCACAGGAATAAACTACAAGGAATACTTAAATAAAATCAATAAAATTTCATACGCTCTGAAATAAAGCAAAATATAGACTTATTTACCTTTGTATTGAATATGTACACGACTGTGTATGAGTCTGAACTGTACTCCATAACATAAATTTTGTTTTATTATTCAACCATCGAAATAATACTGTGTAAATTGTTCTTCTCGAGCCTTATATTGAAACCACCAGTCAAGAACCAACTTCCTTACACAGGAAAAGCCGAATAATGATCAACTTGATAACACATAGAAGGAAATTATGTACCAAATATTTTACCATCAAAAAATTGTAATATGTTGACTTTAGTAAGACACTGGGGGTGTTGACTTTATGAGATATATATATACATGTATATATCTATACACATATCAGGAAGAGATATATACTATATAGATAACAAAATCTGACTCGTTTTGTAAATCTTTTACTAATGTAACTGTTTTGTAAGCCGGCTTGCATTTTGTTTGGCTGTTTTGTATTAAAGCCTGCATTTTGATTGGCTGTTTTGTATTAAAGCCTGCATTTTGATTGGCTGTTTTGTATTAAAGCCTGCATTTTGATTGGCTAATGCACTGAGGATTGAGACAATGAGCACTAATGGAATGAAAAGTTTTCGAATGTCACATCAGAGTAGAATGTATTACGACATAAAAACACAGCATCAAGCATAAACTCAAAGAAATGACATAAACATCTACCAACATTTCAAACTGCATTAGACCAAAACAAAATATGCGTGTTTTCGGTTTCCCATCCCTACATGTACATATGTTTTTGCGGACGACCCTAAATATTTTATTGACGATACATATACATGTGAATAAAACTCCAGAATTTTCAAACCGTTATTTTATTCTTTTTGTGTTAGATTTTTCTCTAGTTTAAATTTTGAGTATTATTGATCTTCAAAATGTTTGAAAAGTATTTGTAATGACTATTTAGACCTGTATTCAAAGCAGGGTATGACACTAAGGCACGTCCGACCGACCGAGTCTACTAGATGATAGTTCCGGTCGGGTAAATTGACTATTTACTAGTCCGACTGGTCGTGTTGACAAAATAAACAAGAAACTTTACTATAAACAAGAAGATATTTTATTCTTAACTAAGAAAATCAATGTGAAGAGTTAACAAGCAACTTTGAACCGCGTGATGACATAATCTCTATCTTTAGTTCTAATAACTAGTCGCTGTCGGAAGTGATGTTTTACGAAATTTACTCGATGTTAATGTGTGTAAAGTTATGTTGCGGATAAATAGATATAAACTGAATTTATTTTCATTTGAAAAAAAACCCAGTTTATTTTAATTGAAGATAAGAAAGCGTCTATAAAATTAATAAATTACATCGTAAACAGCCATTTTTCAGTGTTGACACATGTGCGGAAATGTCTCTATATTCAAATACGACTTTTCGTCCTCAAGGAAAGATGTCCCGAGAGATTCAGAAAAAAGGAATAGGTTGGGAAGAAACAAGGGCTTATGAAATAGAAATTTTAAAAAAGCGGTTGAGGGCATTTTATTCTAATAAATTGACTAAAGAATTTCTGTGCCGGGTACGATTTAAAAAAACAGAAAATGCATTTGAAAATAAAAGCATCAAATTGAATGACGAGACTAAAAATTTTTTTGAGACAATTAAATACGTTTTAGTTGAAAGTTAACGTTTGTCATTTTAATTAAGTATTTAAATATGGAGAAACAATCAGGTTTTTTCTGGAAAGTTGGTCAGGGCTAGTGGATGTAAGGTCAGGTCTAGTAAAAATCATTTGAAGTAGCCTGACTGGTCTAGTGCTCAAAAAAGTAAATGTCAAACCCTGCAAAGTGACTTAAAATTAGAGCATTGTAGAAACTAAGACTTCAAATAAAATGTTTTTGTTAAATGTTTTACCTTACTTATCAATTTTTTGAGAATTTAAGTGAAATGGGGAAACACAAGTATATATTTTTTCTTCATTTCTTACATTCTTACGGGCGTAAATGAAAGGAAGGGATTAATGTTTTTCATATCTTATTTGAAGAAGTTTGGTATCTTTCTGTGTTTGAAATTAAAGCTTAACCTGGAATTCGTCTGTGAAATATAAGCATAGATTGATATCCATCTGGCATTAAATGATGCACTTCTGTTGACAAAAACAAGGGCATTATGATGGAGTTCATTATTTACTGAATGTCTCCCAAAGAGCAGTGATTTTTAAAGGTCCATTTTGGGTCCGAATTTCGGCCCTTTCCCCTCCTAAAAATTGCCAATTTTTTTCCCCCAATTTAGCTTGCAATTTTCCCAATAATAGAATTATGAAATAAAAATGTATTTGAAAAATATATACATTCGATGTGAATTATATACGTACGACTTAACAAAGAGTTATGAAAATTATTATTTGGATAGAATAGTTGAAAATTTTAGAAGGTTAAAGAAAAATAATGTGTAACATAAAGATAATATAATGTTTGATATGATTTTAAAACTTATTTATGATAAAATTGATTTTTCCCAATTTGACTGAAATGTCGACAATTTTTCCCAATTCGAAAGCCACAGGACCCTTGTAAAAATTGTAGAAAAATCACTGAAGAACATTATAATTATTTGAGCTTAATTCGTCGTTTGACACCATGGGATTTATTATAATTATGTAACAATGGGCATGTAACACATGATTGATTGATTGATTGTATATTGTTTAACGTCCTTCTCGAGAATATTTCACTCATATGGAAACGTCACCACTGCTGGTGAAGGGCTGCAAAATTTCGGCCTATGCTCGACACTTATGGCCTTTGAGCAGGGAGGGATCTTTATCGTGCCACACCTGCTGTGACACAGGGCCTCAAATTTTCTTAGTCACCTCTTACGACAAGCAAGGGCTACTGATGACCTATTCTAACCTGGATCCCCACAGGATTGTAGCACATGATCTTTGGTTTAATTGCAGATAATATTTATTATTTATAAGAACTGGTGGATCTAACTGAGGATTAAAGTCTGTACTAAAGAACGGGTGGATCTAACCGAGGATTAAAGTCTGTACTAAGGAACGGGTGGATCCAACTGAGGATTAAAGTCTGTACTGAGGAACGGGTGGATCTAACTGAGGATTAAAGTGTGTACTGAGGAACGGGTGGATCTAAATGAGGATTAAAGTCTGTACTGAGGAACGGGTGGATCTAACTGTGGATTAAAGTCTGTACTGAGAAAGGGGTGGATCTAACTGAAGATTAAAGTCTGTACTGAGGAAC
>NC_079173.1:2787485-2990411 GCF_947568905.1 Ostrea edulis | reverse complement strand
TAGGGGAAATTGGGGCAAGTGGGACACTTTAGATTATTTTTGATATTCCATACTAATAGAGATGTATTTATAAAAGTTTAATGTCATGCAATAAAAGATAGATATGTTAAATTTCATTTCTCAGGTATGAAATTCTTTCAGAAGCATTACTCCAAAAAGAAGGGAGACAAATCGTATAACTGCTGAGTGTCCCAGTTGCCCTTCTGTAATGGGGTAACTGGGACAACAATGTTGATACCTAAAGTTAGAAGATTAAGTGGGGACAAGGACAAACAAGGGGTTCCTCCTCTCTCTCCAACCCGTTTTCCTAATCTCTCCTCATCCCATCTTGTCGTTCAGCCCCTTTTAAAATTCTCTCCCCAGCCCGTTTTCCTCCCTCCTTCCCTCGATCCTTCAACCCCCCCCCCCCCTCCTTTCCCGATCAATCTTGACATTAAACACAGGTAAAACCGGCAAAGTGCTTCAGATTCGATTATCTATTAAATATTGAGCATAAGTTCAATTATATTCCTATCAATTGTCAACCCAAATCCACAGTTAGCCATTTCTAGAATATGACCAACAAGCTGATTCTCTTGATCCGATGTGAAGTACACGGTTGGTCGGGAGGCTGGGGCATCAGTATCTTGTTCTCATTTCGCACTCATTTCATGCGTAGATTTTAGTATTGCAGACAGTAATTCTGCAGCTTTGCGAAAGCTTAGTTTATCACATGTAGGCCTAATGTTTAATGCTTTTTTTCATAGACGATTAAGACCACTTTACTTGTTTGGGGTTTTGGATTTTCTTTCGTCTTGCCATTACACCTACTCAAAACACTTGTTCAAACATGCACATACCATATACATGTAATCATAAGCAAATTATAACGACCTTTATTATGTTTGAAATCTAAGATTATTAATTGAATCAAATTTGCTGTGTTTTAAAATAGAGAATTATAAATTTATTATTTATCCTTTAAACATTATGAACTATCCAAAACCCTGCACAATTCACCAAATCTAAGGATATAATTTTATTTGAAATGCATAAAATCTGATTTTCTAAAATACAACTTGAACACCTGTCCCACTTACCCCAATTCAAAAAGGAAATAATCATGTGGAGAATAATATACATTTAAATAATTATTATTGTAATTATTGTACTGGCATTACTACCAACACGTTAAATGAATAACGAAGATTTGGAAACAGCAGTGGTTTTAACAGAAATGGTTGAGAATAACCCCATTCGCAATTATTTAATTGCACAATGTGTTTATCAAAATTATCAATTTGTGACGTCACAATATCTCAGACCACAACATCCGGTACGATGTCGTATATTAATTCAATTTTCGTAAATACTCTAGTCAATTTTAATGTGATAAGATATAAATACTTGGCAAAAAAATATTTATATCAATATTAACATATAAATTTTCCGCTTCTAAGTATTTTATAAGGTGCATGGTTGTGTTTTGTAAAAGCCGTCATGAAAATAAATGGTGTCTTTATCCCGAAGGAATTTCTTATTCTGAAATGCAATGGGTCATTGATAAATTGCATGGTACTCAACATTTTTCGCGAGTGTTTGTTACGTTTTACAAATCGAGGTATTGGAAAGTGATTAGAACGTTTATCCATATAATTTTAACAAATCAAATTGTTAAATAATTTGTATGATAACAGTTATAATATCTACATCGACAACCCCCCTTCTTATTGCGTAACATACACAAAATGTGCTTACCTTTCGGATCAAAGACCCGATAATTGTTCTGTTTATTTCGTCTTCAGCTGCCAAATTTCACTTTTTAGCAGACGACACTGAGGTAATGTTTTCAACAGAAGAATTTCATACTAGGGCTATAAAGGATTTTTTAACTACCAATGAAAAATATTACAGTGTCCCAGTTACCCTGATGTCCCAGTTGCCCCAATTTACCCTATTTACTTTTTTTCTGATACTTTATTTTTAAAATGAAAAAAAATATATTATTTATTTAATACTTTGCTAAATCTGCACCGAATCATATATTTACTTCTTTCTGATACTTTATTTTCAGAATGAGATATAAAGATTTTTAATTTCGACAATGTAATTAAAGAATTTTCTTATGTTTATAAACAAACCAGTGAAATGTTAATTTTGTAATTTAAAACATCTTAAAATTTGAAAAGGCACGGAAATTTTTATCATTAAAGGTGGGGAAAAAATTGTATTTTATAATGAAATTATTTATGTTCTGCCTGTTTTAACTAAAAATTTCTTTAGCACTATTATACACACTAAAAATAAATACTACTGTAGGTCTACTGCTAATGCTGTAAGCACTAAGAACAACATATTGTCAAAGTATCAAGGAACGCATCCGCAACACCATGAGAAGCTTTGTGAATAATCGCCATGAAAATTCACACAACGATTGTGGTACCACTTTTCACAGATGTCGCATGATGTCATATTGTCAAAGATGCCAGGTAGATTGCAATCTCCGGCGCAGTTTTTGTTGATGGTAAATTTGATGTCTTTGTGGAGACTGAGTCGCCTAGGTGGATTTGATACTTCTTCTCTTGGGAAATGGTGTCAGATTCCCTTGTTCAATGCAGTTTACGAGATGATATCTCATTTTAGAGATGTCGAAAGTAGTGTTTGTTTGAATTTCTTTGCCGAGATGGCAGAACTCTGTCAAGAAGACTCTGGCAAACACACCACAATCAATACAGTTGTTGAACTCGCGGAAGTTTAACAGTGAATTGCTTATCCTTTTCATTTGGCCAATATAGTTGACTGAGCTGGATCTGCATACTCTCTGAAAGGGATTCAATCTTACTTAATGAACTATCATAGACAATCACTGTTCTTGGATCTGGACACACAGATGTTACCCAATGATCTTTCCCGGTATGGTGAATTTGTCCGGTTATTCCGTTTCCCGTCCTAAATCTCACCTTCACTTCGGACTGGCACCAAGCGAGAGTCTTGAAAACCTTGTATTTTAGGAAAGGATGATGACAACAACTTTTGGCAATAGTTCATGATATCACAATCCATTTTCTGGTTATCTAAGATCGTATTCATGTGAGATGTTGTTAGTTTTCCACCAGAAAACTGAACCCATTCCGTTGCTGTATCTGGTTCGTCTGTTATTGGTTGTGCCAAGTCTGCGTCGGCTTCCATTGATTCAATTTTGATGGATTCCTCTGGAAGTTCTGACATCGGTTCAAATCTCAATTTTTTCGCTGGTTTTGTATCGCATTGATCTGACCTTGGCCGCTTCATTGCATATTCGGGGGGGGGGGGGGGGGGGGTACTGCAGACTGGGATATCTGTCAAATCGATGAAATCCAGGCGGCTTTTAATGGTGGAATCCCGAGCGGCATTGATAATTGTTTCTTCGTCGCATGGTCTTGGTTGCTTTTTCCCAGCTTTCTTGTTTGGCTTTTCTCTTTGATTACGACGCAGTTGGGTAAGGTTGTACACCCTTTTCTCGCTGCTGTCATCAATACCTATGGTTAGCGGCGATGCTATGCCAACAGATCCCCAGTGCTTCGCACTGACAGCTCTCCTTTAGGTGGAGGGTAACAGCATACTTATTGCCACGTGTACCTTCAACGACGAAGCTTTGGGCTGCAGTGCTGAGGTGAACCTTGTTATCCCGCATGGCGGATATAGCGGGCGATCCCTGTGTGTTGCTGCTGTCCACCACTTCTGTGTGTTCCTGGATATTTTGTTGGATGTGTTTCCCGGGTTCGTTGAGGTCAAGAGATGTTTTTTTCATGTTTCCTTTTACCCTCTCAATGATTTCATTCGGGGTGATGATTTCAGTTGGAAACTGGATCAATCTCTGTCAATGTGGCAGTTTGAGTGTATTGACTTTAATTTGAATTCGCCAAGACCACACTTGCCCCGGAGAACCTCGAACTTGAAAAAGCCTTGTAGATAGTACATTGAGAGAAGCATGGCGTCGATAGGGGCTTCTTTCCACTGCATGAGCCGCTTTATTGTGGCATTTAGACTCTCGCAGATATCGTTGGTGATTCCGGAGAAGGGGTTATATATTTCGTATGCCTCCAGAATCCATCTGCAAGCTTTTGTCTTCAACGTGGACTGGATCTCACCCATATAATCACATACTGGAAGACGTCACATATCACAAAATTCTGCAAACATTGTATCGAACTCCTCCTCGTTCGTGGCCTGCAAAAGTTGCCCAAGTGGCTTGAGTTTACTGTTAAGTCGTTGGACTTGGCTCCACATTTCTTCAATTTGTATATAAGGTCACGCTTTATGTGGTTCCAACACAAACATAAATTCATGTTGGGGAGGAGTTCAGCAATCACATTTTGAAACGCAATCTCTCTATCTACTACAAGGACGTGCTTGCCAGATGATATATTTGGAATTAATTTCTTAATCTTTCTCCACTTCACTTGTATAGCTATTCATAATACGGGTTGAAACAGTCACCTTATTCCGGTTTTAATTTTACACTCTTCGTGTCGAGTCAACCACCGAAGCGATGTCCCATAAAAAGAAGGACGAGCATTCGTATAACATGCTGAATATTTCGTAAATCTTTTAATCATGATATCAAACAATATATAAACAAAAGCAAAAGCAACATAAAACACAGAAAAAGTTTTATTTCAATTATTAACAAGGCAAAAACAAAAACCAGAAATGCGTTTTCTTCGTAAAATCTTCGGGACTACCTATACACCCTGAAGAAAAAATAAAAGCCATTTATTAAATAATTAGGCAATTTCCACACAGCAAATTCACTCTTTGTGGTCGTCTTAACGTAGTTCCACACTCCTGTGACGTCATATGATTTTGCAAAGTCAATGATTCAATAACAGGAACATAAATTTTGTTGGAATCTTTTTCAATAGTCATTGTAAAAAATCTTGTTAGCCATAAAATATTTCAAAAGTCTTAGTTATATTTGAATAGTCAATGATATGTTTCAAAATATTGAATCTAAGGACAATAACTCTGTTTTCATTAAATTATTTATCAAGTCCATAATGCGATAGATTTCCTTTATTTTTGACAAACATTTTACCAAGGTGATAAGGAATTATTATCTGTGTCTTTGCATGAAATTATATAAAATTTTAATTCAATAATTTTGCACATATTATTCTAAAACTTGATGAACATATTGAAAATGACATGTGTTTTAGTTATTGACACGTTTCCCGATAAATAAATGCAATTCAACAAATATTTTTTTGTTTTTATATTAAAATAACAACAAATAACTGTTTCCAATGAATTTCATAAAAATCTACATCGGGGTACATGACTTTAGTGGTGTATGTAATGAAAATTAATATGGAAATCTTTAACTGTTTTGCCTTTTTTCATTACTCTGAATGTTAATTTATTTATTCCAAAAAAAAAAAAATGCTACCTAAACCCCAAAAATCCAGGACTAAGGACCCACCTTAAAACATATTCAGTAAGATAATTGAAGAAAAATTAACGTATAACGATAAATCGGCAAACATCAACATGCCGAGAAATCCCCAACCAAAATCGACAGTGTAGGAGAACCGTTAGAAATTAGTGACCCGCAGTTTAGATAAGTGATGGCTACTCTGTCCGTGCAGCAGGGGGTCAGTGTTACCATGGTTTTATTACCTCAAATTCTTGTCGCTGAGCTATCTCAAAATTCTGCTGCCTAAATGCACACTTTCAAGGATTGTTCAGATAGAGGATACAATGACAAAAAGAATTAAGAAAAAACCTAAAAGGTTTGGAGAATGGGAAGAGACTATCAACTTTAAGTATGAGCCGAAAAAACAAGAGGAAATTTTTTATTAATCTATATATGTATTTTATAACACGTATATAAATATTACTAACTTTTCTATATACTTTCATTATACTAGAATGAATCAAACTAAATAATAAGAGATCATAAACTTAATTATACTTAGTATGATATATTTACAAAAAATAAAGTAACGCCGGCTTAAGATTCATTCTAGAATGATTATAAGTAAACAATTATACAGTAGAGCTGAAGGATCTAAAAGTACAAAAGTTAACTGGGGGATAACTTGGAAGCATTTCTAAATACCTCTTCATATTTTCTCCTCCTTATTCTTCTCGCCGTACATTTCAAATCTTCAAAAGCTTTGACAGGTCTTGGTTTTCGTCCCTGATGTTGAACTTCAATTACCGGTGCATTGGTATTATTTTGCTCCTATTTTGAAATAAAACATTGCATGTTTAGCATTTGACAGAAACATAAAATTAATATATTAATATAATAGGTCTCTGATTTGACAAAAAATTTATTATTTGCATATTATTCGAGAAAGTTACAGATTTTGTTGATACATGCACAATGCACACTTCAAATTATAGACTAGAGAGCACAAGTAGAATTTTCAGTAGTAGTCGAAGTACTCAAAATCATCTTGTGAATATTTGATCCGCCACCTCGGATATAACATTTTTAGTTATATAAGGTTCTATTAATTAAAGACAACAGATCTCGAGAATATTTATGTGATATACATTGATAAGGATAATATACAATGAGGAATAAGAATCGGGTTTTACCTGAGTTTGCCGAATTCGAAGTGGGCGCGGATCTAGTAAGCTTGCAGGGTTACCAGCAGTGGAAACGTCTGGGACATCTTGCGCCTCAACAGACAATTCACGGTGTGCTTGTAACACTGGTGGTGTACGTTTCGGTTTAAGATTATTGAGAATATAATCCACACTAAAATTCATTTTTAACTATGAACAATACATGCCGCGCCGTTTGTAATTTCCCACCAATTCTTGCTTAATTACGGAAAGAGATCATTGGAACTGGGTGGGTAGGACTGAAATGTTTGTGGTTGAAAAATGTTAAAACAGAGACATAAATACCATTATTTACATCTCTGGTTGAAATGATTCATTAAAATGATATCATTGGTGTATAATCATGTTTATGATGATTTAAAGAAATAAACAAATATGCCAAGTCCAATGAAGGAGTTTTGTATTTTCGTTAAATAGCATTATTTCTATTCTCGAAATCGATGTCACTGAATCCATGAACAAACAAAAACTAAGTTATTTCCTCCCCTATCACAATGTACAAACACTTTTATATTGCATTTTTCTATCGCTAAATTATCATTGATGGAATTTAGCATTTTACTTAAAGATGGGTTGTTTTTTTAAGGCTAATTCGTAGAGATTTTGTTTCCATGTGATATGTAAATAAATGGTAAAAGGGAGAGTAGGACTAAAAAATTTAAAATGTATAACATTAGTCAAATAAAATACGCAAGTCCCTAGACCTAACGCAGATTGAGAATGTTGTGTTTAGTTTCAAACAGAGTGACCCAGATAAGACAGAAAGTCGTCGAAAACATAACGGTAAATTTATTCTATGGCGATGGCCACCGCGGTCGCTATACAGCTTGAAGTTAATTAGCCAGTAATGGGGTTTTATTGAAGCCAGGGAGTTTACACGATATTCAGACTGCTACGGTTTTCTTGGCATGATATCGGACATCGCGGGACATATGTCCCGGACTACATTTACACCCACCCTGAGACGAACGAAGCCAATTAACATCTTGCAGCGACTTATAGACATTTTATCCGCCTCTTTATTTAACGCGGGAAATATCATACGGTGGATGTAAACAATTGCATCCAATCTCTACCCAGAGTTATCGTTCCCGCTACGCTCCACTAATAGTGTTGTAGCACAACGTAATACGTCCTCTAGTGAGAGATTGAGTTACATCGTGACGTCATAATAGCAGCAATTTTTTCTTTTTTTCAAACCAAGCAAACACATAACGTTTGAAGATATGAGAAATCTTGTCTGGAATTTAAAAACGCTTATGGTACTTTCTAAACAATCTAATTAATTTAATTACGGGATTGTCAATGAAGTATACAGGACGGATCAAAAATCTAATTTTAATTAGATTGCATGAGCGGATCAAAGATCTAATTTTATTGCATGAGCGGATTAAAGATCTAATTTTAATTAGATTGCTTCCCATATAAAACACATATTGTACTGTACATTTCCAATCAGTATTGTTGATGAGAATTCAATACCTATGTCAATGTAGAAACCCTTAACATGTGTATATGGTACACATGTGTAAAAATTTGTATGTATGCCCTTGATTGGTGAATATATATATATATATATATATATATATATATATATATATATATATATATATATAAAGCACTAAATAATCACAACTAGGTACTGAAAATTTGTGTTTCCATCTCGATCATATATTATATTAAAAGAAAATACCAGCTTAAATATATACGGATATTTATTATAAGCCCACAGATACCCACCAATACCTGCATTTCGGATCGTGCCATCCCCACCATACTAAAACAGCTATACCATATAATCTCGCAAGAAGGATTTGTACCATTGTCAGCAATATCGATACGAGGGATATCCGCTTGGAGGAATTAAAATTGCATTTATTAAACCAAAAATACCCAGAACAACTTGTAGACGATGGAATAATGAAGGCTAAGGAGTGCGATAGGATACAGCTACTTTCAAACACACGATGTGCTAATGAGGGAGAAATAATACCATTTGTACATACTTATAATCCGAGAAATCAAAACATCAATTCAATTGTTTATGAATTAAACAAGCTACTTAGGGAAGATGAACAAACAAAAGGCATATACAGGAACTGTCGTTTTATTAGCAGTAAACGCCAGCCCAAAAATCTTAAGAGAATACTTTGTTCCTCCCAATTAGATGACCGTACTTATACAGTGTCAAAGTGTACGGACCCTCGATGCGGTACATGTGACTACATTACAGAAGGGACCAGTTATAATTTTAACGGACGAGAATTCAAAGTTAATGCTAACATGTCATGCGATACAAAGGATGTCATATACGCCATCACATGTCCTGGATGCAAGGAATATTACATTGGTGAAACTGGCAACACTCTCCGTGCCCGTGTACGTGTACATAAGCAGCACATCAGTACACCTGAATACAGACAAATCCAGTTAAGTTTTTCTTTTTCCCGTCTCTGAATAGCACTGGCACATCTGAGTTTATAAAATGGGGAAATGTTAAATCGTTTTTACCACACGTTTCCAGGTTTTCATTGGTATTCTAAAGCCAAAACTTAATAGTCTTTTATAAATGCCTATGATTTTCCCGTACTTTTTCCAGATCATTGTTGTACATTATCCATGACGTCACAATATCGATATTCAACGTTCCGCTTACTTTGACGTCATAATCACTGTTACTATGATACTGCTATGTACATACATTTTTGTAAAGCTTCTGAAGATGTAATGAAAGCGCTAAAGCTTCACGGAGGATTTCTGTGTTTTCTTTTCATATTTTTTTTTAAATATTAGTATCCGATTACTGAGACTCTATTTCAATTTTGGATATATATATATATATATATATATATATATATATCCCTTTATATTTACAGAAATTACATCTAATTCAATGAATATTTCTTTTTTAAAAATATCAATTAGAACGTTTTAGCAAAGTACTGGCACTAAATAACTCTTAGGATTGGAATATTGCTGTGAACTGCCGTCAACATAAACACATGGGCGCCGCCATTACGGAAGAAGTCTAAAAAAGGCCGCTTGTGCAATTAAAAAAAATTTGAGTACGAGCTCGAAAACTGGAGTAAGTACTCCTAGGAGTATATACTCGAAATGTTTTATAACCTTAGAATCTGGACCCATATTTACTAAAGTTCGTAGACGTAAACGTAAACGTAGGATTTACGTCTGACTTAAGATTAGAGTTACGTACTCATAAAATGGTATTCACAAAACCGTTCGTAGCCGCAAACGTAACTTACGATGTACGATTGCATTTACGCGTGCGCAGTGGCTATATTCACTTCGAAGCGTAAAAAGTGTGAATTTGCTCATTTACTTTGAATTCCCTGCGCTACCGCCGCATTATGACGAAAAATAACACAGAACTTTGTGAGAAAGCAACGAATTTCAACGTATACGTATGCCTGCCAACGGCATGTCGATCAATTGTACCGTTATTCAGTGTTGTTTACAAATCCAAATGGAAGGTTCATAATTTAACGCATTTGACTTGTGCATGGATCTGCGATGCTGTAGATGTTCAAAAAGAAGTCGGCATGGACTGACAAGTAAGTGAAGTTGTTTGTGTAGTAATAACCTTAAATGTTTTACCACTGACTACTCGTCACTAGGCCCCTAAATAATTTTAAATTGACTTCAAGGGAATTCAGTACATGACACACATCGCAAAATCACAGTCCCTTATTCATTTTGTTCTCAACCTATGTAGCTGCTATAATGCCTGGATCTTAATTTCTAAATAGTGAGCACATATACATATGTGTTTGTTATTTACAATTTTATATGTGCCCACTATTAGGGTACACATTAAGACACAAGCTCGCTTGTGTACATGGTAACTTCAAACTTTTGACAATACCACAATTGAAATTCAAAATTATTTATCCCATTTTTTTTTAATTTCATGACTGGGACAACATCAAAGCAGTATCATAGCTACACAAGTACACAAGTACGCACATGCTTTCACATCATTTCGCAAAAAGAAAACAAGAATATTGGTGAAAAATGAATCTAAAATATACATTATATATACAGGCACTAATTCTAAAATGTGTGATTTGTACGTGCCCCTCTATTGCATGGTTATAAAATATGAAAATTATTATTGCTTTAACAATATATACTCTGGGCGAACAGGTAGATAGGGTGAATGGACTCGGTACCAGATGAGAACAGTTACAGTCTCTTTTAGCATCATTTCAATTATTGCTTGTGCACAACCATGTACAAAACTTTCAGAAAATATTGTGAAACAAACTCGCATTCAAATACAGTTGTACATCTGTGTGAAGTCAGTGTTAATTTATTTAATGTAGAATAACATTGACTATATATTAATTGGAGACATTAGGTGTGATATACATGTAACATGCACTAGATATCCAAGTTAGCTGACCTGTGTTATTTTTCAAAGGGTCATAAAGGTGGTCAAGAAATAAATTGCCAACAGACAGCATCATTCCTTGATTTAGATGCATTTCTCTTCATGTCCTCTCCTGAAAGATTTTCCATGATGCCTCAGGGTTAGGATTGGGATTCAAGATGTACAGTACATATATATAATGTAAGTATATCCACTGTTTGTCCACATTTAATCATTTCTGTACTTACAAAGTTTTAAAAAATCCAAAACAAATTATGGTACATGGTACATGATGTAATGATTTTTGTAATGCATTGATGATTAAATCCTTAGGCAAAGATTTAAGAACATAAATTTATGAGTTTTTATGATCAAAGTTTGTCCATTTTGCATGTTTTGTACCTGTCTGTCTAAACATATATCTTCACCTTTTTGGCAAATAGAAATTTAACCAATCTAAGGACATACACTATGTTTCTTTGAAATTATTTTTTATCTCCTCGATATTAAAAATTCTTGCATGATTTCCAAAATAATAGCTGTAATTTTGTCACCAAAATTTTAAATCAACACTCAATAACAATTGCTCTATATTATATATTTCTGATCAGTAATAACACATGTATTCAGTTATTTGAAACATCTTTTAATCTCAAAGCAAGCAAATGAATATATGTAATTTTGGTGATTAAATAATTATTATCTTGTAAGCCAATAATTCTTCTTTATATATTTCTTTACACTAAAAGCGGTTATCAAATGTACTTTTATTAGGTCACCTGAGTTTACTCAGTAACCTATTGCAATTCGTTTTCATTCGTCGTGCGTTAACAATTGAACATTTTTAACTTCTTAATAACTACCAGTCCAATTCTTTTCAAATTTGGTATGAAGCATCATTGGGACAAGGGGGACCAATTTTCAAAAATCTTCTTATCAAGAAACACACATATATAAGAAAAACTAAATGCATAGTGATGTAGAGCAGGCAGGCCTCTACCAAAATTGTAAATTTCATGATCCCCGGGGTAGGGGTTTTGACCCCAGGGCGGGGCAAATCTTGTTATATAGTGTTTATGTGTATAAAACACTTAAATTACATCTTCTTTAATGATATTAATACTAAATTGAAACTAAATGGATAGAGCAGGTAGTCTTTTACTAAAATTGTAAATTTGATTTCCCCCAGAGTAAGGGTTTTGACCCCAGGGTGGGGCCAAACTTAGTATATAGTATTTATGTGTAAGTTTGCTGATACTGTATAAACTATAAATGCAGAAAAGGATGTACAAAAAATGGTGAATTTCACAACCCAGGGTTATGACTTTAAGATGAGTCCAAATTAGTCATATATTTTGATGTTTTCATGTGAATACACCTATTTAAAGCCTTTCATCAGTGTATGCACTTTGAGGGACGTGAAGTTTTAAGAACATATGCTGTTTTATGCTGTTGCTGAACATTAGAATATAATTAGCTTAGCTATTTAGAACAGGAAATTTTTTCTAGATTTCATAGTCCATGGAAGTAATGATACTTTTCCACTAGTATTCAGGTGACTGATAAGGCCTGTGAACCTCTTGTTAGGTTTCTGTTTTTTGGGTTTTTTTTTTTTTTTTACTAAAGAAATATCCCTCGTGCCAATTTATAATTCACAATGATTCGTACGAATAATCGTCGTGTGTCAATTCTTTTACCGCTTACAGGGTGACGACCACGAGTTATCTCATCTTAAGTAGGTACGAGTTATCCCTCGTGCCAATTTATAATTCACAATGATTCGTACGAATAATCGTCGTGTGTCAATTCTTTTATACTTATTTCTTGATAGACCAATATTAGGTAAAATAGGTCATGTTGGAGCTCCATTGTGGTTGGCAAACACATGTATATTTATTATCAATTACGTAGGAAACATGAATACTTTCAATCATATTCAAATCAATCGGTTCTAAAAATGAGAAGCACAACACTGTTGATTATTTAAAACTCAGATTTTCGACACAACCCGCGTCTAAATCAAGAGACATATATTACATAAGCAAGTATCAAAAAACCCTGACAAATATTAATAATCTACATTGTTAACAAGAATGATACACTGTTGCAGTGAATTGAGAAAAATGGTAATTCTATGCATAAACATATATATATTTTTTAATGCATATTAGGTACCGTGTGTTATGATGGATGTATTAGCATCACACCCTCCCCAAAGTATTAGACTGATATTTCTAAATCATTGATGTACAAATTTCGGGCAGAATATTTTAAAATCTTGATACACCATTAGAACGTCGTAGTATTCATAATTTCACGGAATGTTGTGACAGCACATTGATATGAAATACGCTTAATTACAATTAACAATGTGTACACTTTAAATCAACTTGAAATGTTATTTTCCATAGAGGATATCAAGACTTTTACATATTTGTTGTTTGAAAACTGATACCAACTTATAAGGCAACCTCCCTGTAACAGGTATCAGATTATAAAGCACTCTCCCTCTTAACAGGTACCAGATTATAAAGCACTCTCCCTCTAACAGGTACCAGATTATAAAGCAACCTCCCTCTAACAGGTACCAACTAATAAAGCACTCTCCCTCTAACAGGTACCAACGTATAAGACACTCTCCCTCTAACAGGTACCAACTAATAAAGCACTCTCCCTCTAACAGGTACCAACTTATAAGGCAACCTCCCTGTAACAGGTACCAACTTTTTAAGCACTCTCCCTCTATCAGGTACCAGATTATAAAGCACTCTCCCTCTAACAGGTACCAACTAATAAAGCACTCTCCCTCTAACAGGTACCAACTTATAAGGCAACCTCCCTCTAACAGGTACCAGATTATAAAGCACTCTCCCTCTAACAGGTACCAAATAATAAAGCACTCTCCCTCTAACAGGTACCAACTAATAAAGCACTCTCCCTCTAACAGGTACCAACTTATAAGGCAACCTCCCTGTAACAGGTACCAACTTATAAAGCACTCTCCCTCTAACAGGTACCAGATTATAAAGCACTCTCCCTCTAACAGGTACCAACTAATAAAGCACTCTCCCTCTAACAGGTACCAACTAATAAAGCACTCTCCCTCTAACAGGTACCAACTTATAAGGCAACCTCCCTGTAACAGGTACCAACTTATAAAGCACTCTCCCTCTAACAGGTACCAGATTATAAAGCACTCTCCCTCTAACAGGTACCAACTAATAAAGCACTCTCCCTCTAACAGGTACCAACTAATAAAGCACTCTCCCTCTAACAGGTACCAACTTATAAGGCAACCTCCCTGTAACAGGTACCAACTTATAAAGCACTCTCCCTCTAACAGGTACCAGATTATAAAGCACTCTCCCTCTAACAGGTACCAACTAATAAAGCACTCTCCCTCTAACAGGTACCAGATTATAAAGCACTCTCTCTCTAACAGGTACCAACTTATAAGGCAACCTCCCTGTAACAGGTACCAACTTATAAAGCACTCTCCCTCTAACAGGTACCAGATTATAAAGCACTCTCCCTCTAACAGGTACCAACTAATAAAGCACTCTCCCTCTAACAGGTACCAGATTATAAAGCACTCTCTCTCTAACAGGTACCAACTTATAAGACACTCTCCCTCTAACAGGTACCAACTAATAAAGCACTCTCCTTCTAACAGGTACCAACTTATAAGGCAACCTCCCTGTAACAGGTACCAACTTATAAAGCACTCTCCCTCTAACAGGTACCAGATTATAAAGCACTCTCCCTCTAACAGGTACCAACTAATAAAGCACTCTCCCTCTAACAGGTACCAACTTATAAGGCAACCTCCCTCTAACAGGTACCAGATTATAAAGCACTCTCCCTCTAACAGGTACCAAATAATAAAGCACTCTCCCTCTAACAGGTACCAAATAATAAAGCACTCTCCCTCTAACAGGTACCAACTAATAAAGCACTCTCCCTCTAACAGGTACCAACTTATAAGGCAACCTCCCTGTAACAGGTACCAACTAATAAAGCACTCTTCCTCTAACAGGTACCAGATTATAAAGCACTCTCCCTCTAACAGGTACCAACTAATAAAGCACTCTCCCTCTAACAGGTACCAGATTATAAAGCACTCTCTCTCTAACAGGTACCAACTTATAAAGCACTCTCCCTCTAACAGGTACCGGATTATAAAGCACTCTCCCTCTAACAGGTACCAACTAATAAAGCACTCTCCCTCTAACAGGTACCAGATTATAAAGCATTCTCCCTCTAACAGGTACCAACTAATAAAGCACTCTCCCTCTAACAGGTACCAGATTATAAAGCACTCTCTCTCTCTAACAGGTACCAACTTATAAGACACTCTCCCTCTAACAGGTACCAACTAATAAAGCACTCTCCTTCTAACAGGTACCAACTTATAAGGCAACCTCCCTGTAACAGGTACCAACTTATAAAGCACTCTCCCTCTAACAGGTACCAGATTGTAAAGCACTCTCCCTCTAACAGGTACCAACTAATAAAGCACTCTCCCTCTAACAGGTACCAACTTATAAGGCAACCTCCCTCTAACAGGTACCAGATTATAAAGCACTCTCCCTCTAACAGGTACCAAATAATAAAGCACTCTCCCTCTAACAGATACCAACTAATAAAGCACTATCCCTCTAACAGGTACCAGATTATAAAGCAACCTCCCTGTAACAGGTACCAACTTATAAAGCACTCTCCCTCTAACAGGTACCATCTTATAAGGCAACCTCCCTCTAACAGGTACCAGATTATAAATGGAGGATATTTTATAATCTGGTACATGTTGGAGGAAGTGTGCTTTGTAAGTTGGTACCTGTTAGAGGGAAGGTACTTTATAGAATCTGGTACCTGTTAGAGGGAGGGTGCTTTATAATCTGGTATCTGTTAGAGGGAAGATGCTTTATGATTTGATGATAAAGCATTTTATCTCAAAGAGGTACCAAGTTATACAGCACCCTAACTCTAACAGGAAGCAGTGTATGCTAGGACTAAAATAATTATAGCTTCTCCCAAAGTAGAACTTCTATTGTGCTTATCAAAAACAATCGTTGTCAATAGTACAGTGTACTTGGGATCAGCTGGACTTGTTACACTACAGAAATCATGGAACACACTGTTTCCATGTTGTACCTGTTTGGTTGTGAATCCCAGATGATGTTCAACAACTTGTTCAACACCTTGTTTGAAATGAAAAGACTTGTAAAGTTTACAAATTTATTATAGCACAAGTCAATATTGTTTTAGAGTAGCTGATAACAAGTAATAAGTTTTCCAATAAAAATAAATGAGTACAAGCAGAAAAGGTTACATAGGGTGTTTTTCTGATGCCATTTCTAGAATAAAGTGCACCGCCATGGCACATGATATGCCCGTCACATATTGTTAACAGTATAGATTGTACCCATTAAAACATTTTTTTTTATATCACCTTAATTAAATGTCACAGTGACCTTAAAGTAGGATGCGACACACCTTCTACCTAAGATGCATTAGTTGACCAATTTTGGTGATTCTAGGTCTAATAGTTTTCAAGTTATGAGTCGGACAAGTTTTTGCCATATATGGCCATATCTTCCTAATGAAAAGTCACAGTGACCTGGTTTTAATGTGCGACACACCTTCTACCCAAGATGTATCTACAGACAAAGTTTGATGATTCTAGGCCTTGTAGTATTTAAGTTACGGGTCGGACATGAAAAAGCTAACAGACGGACGGACAGACGGATATCTTCTTAATGAAAAGTCACAGTGACCTGGTTTTAATGTGTGACACACCTTCTACCCAAGATGTATCTACAAAGTTTGATGATTCTAGGCCTTGTAGTATTTAAGTTACGGGTCGGACACGAAAAAGCTAACAGACGGATGGACAGACAGATATCTTCTTAATGAAAAGTCACAGTGACCTGGTTTTAATGTGCGACACACCTTCTACCCAAGATGTATCTACAGACAAAGTTTGATGATTCTAGGCCTTGTAGTATTTAAGTTACGGGTCGGACACGAAAAAGCTAACAGACGGACGGACATGAACGCCATACCATAATACGTCCCATCTTAAGACGGGCGTATAAAAAGGCTTTAAATAGTATCAGCCATCATCAGGTTGTCACATACTTTCTTTCCATGAATAAAAGCTCCTAAACTTAAAAGTGACAGGAGGCCGGTAGATAGACAACTAGAGCTCTGCGGAAAATATTTCCCCAAAATTGACCATGATCAACAATCTGTAAATATTCTAAAACACCAAAGAAGTTATTTACAAAGACCCTAGCTTCAAAACTGTAATTTTTGTCATTTTTTTGGTAATTTCTGTAAATGGTACCGTAGTAGGCTAGTTTTGGTCATTCCTGCGCTGCGGAATGACTTACCACGTGCCCTGGCCTTGTGCTTGTTTAGCCTATATTGAATATACTTACCGATCTTGCAAAAATCTTTTGATTCCCGGGCAATATGGTACTAATATCTCATGTTTTATAAATTAATATACCTCGCGGACACTACTAAAGACAGAGATATTTCCGGCACCAACGGTCTCTTCGTAGATATGTTTGGTCTATCGTCCCGCTTTCCCATATTTGATATTTTCTATCTTTTTTTGCGCAAGAGTTAGCCTATTTTAAGTACAACTTAACTGAAATACAGGGGCAATTAACTCATTGTATAGGGGCAGGTAACTCGTGGTCGCCGCCCTGCAAGCGGTACCAAATAGCGTTAACCATTATATGTCAGCCTGAGTAGCTCAGTGCAAAGGTACCAGGTTCAATACTCAA
This sequence comes from Ostrea edulis, assembly GCF_947568905.1. Classification (NCBI taxonomy): domain Eukaryota; kingdom Metazoa; phylum Mollusca; class Bivalvia; order Ostreida; family Ostreidae; genus Ostrea; species Ostrea edulis. The sequence continues at coordinate 2,972,627 of NC_079173.1, read as the reverse complement.
TTGTGCTAAAGATTTTTCTCACCTTCTTTGCTACAGTAAAATCCCATTCATATACCTTACTGCAGTACATATCAGCTGAATTTACATTTGTACTAGCCACAACCAGGAACTATCAAAATATGTTAACTCTAGACTAATTAAACCTGAGAATTTTGCAGAAAGAAAATAGAATGCAAGTGAATTGTACCTGAAATGTCACAAAAAATTATTTTTTATTTATAAACGTGAATAACCTTAACTGAAACTTACCATTCTTGGTTAAAAAGTTGTTTTTTTTCTGGTTTGGAAAGAAGCCAATTTCATTACAAGGGGAATGGTTAATGAAAAAATACTAAAGTTGACCTTGGGGTCATTTGAAATCTTTTTCTTAATATGGGCTCTTGGGTTATAAATCATTAACATTAGAAATTGTAGGTGATACTTAATGATATCTTCCCAGATATGGTGTACGGTAGATGAATATACTGTAAATAAAATCAGTATTATCACAATTTTACAGTTACAAACTAACAATTATGTTGCATGTATTTTTCAAGCCTTATGAAATTTGATTGCAGTGTAATGACAGTTGTTTATTTAAATCAATGTAATACTATTATTTTTCTAGGTCTATGGGTACATTGCTGCAATGGCCTGAAAAATCTTTTGCGAAACCGAGAAATGTTCATCTTCCACTGCCATGATTGTGTAAAAGGACGAGCAGAGGAATGATTCAAAAATATATGACAGGAACCCATGACCCGTTAATTCCACCATGTTTGGAAAATTAAAAAAATTGTATTTCCCTGAAAGATGCTAGACCTACCCTACATGTATATAATAAGATAAATGGTAAATATTCTTTTTTTTAAATAACCTGCGTGACTAAAATAAAACGCTTCCCAATTATTTCTATTTCGAGCGAAGTGAGAGGTTTGATTTTAAATCAGACTGAGATCCAGCACAAGGTAAATTAGATCGGGCTCAAAATATTGAGAATTGTCACACAATTGCAGATGATCTCAAAGAAAACGATAATCTGAATAAATACAATTAATTTGTGTATTACTAACCAGCTTATATGCATCTAGAGGGTTTGTAAGGTCTTTACGCAAGAAATTATCGATAAAAATGACAAGTCGCCATTTGCTTTGTTTATTCTTAAAGTTACAATCAGCTTACGTGTACTAGTATAGCACACGTAGAGTTACGCTTATTTCTGACGTAAATCTACGTCTACGACTGTTAGTGAATACCGTCCCAAACGTACGCTACGTCTAGATTTACGCTACGTTTACGTCTACGAACTTTAGTAAATATGGGCTCTGACCACGTACTCCTAGGAGTACGATTTTGAATTCGAGCTAGAGTTGGAGCCCGAGCCAACTTTTATAACCTCCTAGCCTGGACACACCAGAGGCGGATAAGCATCCCCTGCCGGCCGGTCACACCCGCCGTGAGTCCTATATCTTCATTATTTCATAATATATAGGATAACTTAAAGGTTAACGGAGAATGTATGCTTGAATGGAATTTTAAAAAGTCACTAGATATTAACATACAAGTATTTACACAAACGCTGGCGATGACCATCAATTTAGTTTGCATCATAAATAACCATCTCTCAGCATCTGTAAGTTTATCTTCAATTTACATTAAGGCACTGTGTATGTCGTGCCTTTAAAATAATTGATTAATTAGAAATTCTCTCTCTCTCTCTCTCTCTCTCTCTCTCTCTCTCTCTCTCTCTCTCTCTCTCTCATCTTTCTGCACGGATGCTATTTTTTATTCTATAACTTTTTTTGTGGTCACTGAATAATGTGCAAGCCTGGGATTACGGGCTGACATAGCAGCTATATATACGCGCATGATATATATATATATATTCTTAAATTCATTGATGTAGCTTGAGTTTGGATTGTCATTGTCAGTATTTGTTCATCGTGAAAAATCGACGGGGGAAAATTTGGAAAAATATTTTATCTGACATGGAAACCGAAGATTATTTCGATCAAGTCTCTTTGGCTAAATCACACACCCCCCACCCTCTACTTTTTTATGGCAATCAATAAACAATTTAAATGGAAGTTTGAAGTGATGAATTACATCCTTGGACCCCCCCCCCCCTTCATTATTATTATCAAGTATTTTGAGCTTTGGGTTGAGTTTTTATTGGGGGGGGGGGTGGATTTTTTTTCTTGGCTAAAAAATTTGCCACCCACCCGCCCTGGTCAGTGGTGATGAGTGTCATCTACTATTCGGGACCTCTCCATCTACACTGTACCTGTCAGGAATTTTGTTTACAGAGAGGACAGTCGGATCAGGTATAAACAATACATTTCATTACAAATTATATTTTCAACTATTGCAAGCGTTTGGACGTTACTATTATTATCTGACTTCCATCTTCGGTGCAATTTATGTGATTACTGTCAGTTAGTATATTGATTGATTGATTGAATTTTGTTTAACGTCCCACTCGAGAATATTTCACTCATATGGAGACGTCACCGCTGCCGATGGAGGGCTGCAAAATTTAGGCCTTGCTCGGCGCTTATGGCCTTTTAGCAGGGGGGATCTTTATCGTGCCACGCCTACTGTGACACGGGACCTCGGTTTTTGCGGACTCATCCGAAGGACCGCCCCATGTAGTCGCCTCTTACGACAAGTAAGGGGTACTGAGGACCTATTCTAACCCGGATCCCCACGGGATGTCAGTATAAGCTATAAATGTATTTCATGTACGTGTAACGGTGTTAGGAGTAGGGTGTTAATGCAAAGAATATTTTTGTATTTAGATATTGTCAACATTATTGATTATGATGATTTTAACGAGATCATTCACTATCTAAGTGTGTTTTTCCATTACCAACCCTCTCCCTCAACCTAATGTTTACCGTTATCAATTTCCGGTCTTGAATATGGCTGCTTCGAATCCATTTACATGGATTTAGAATGTAGAATAATACGTTCCATGTAAGAATTTAAAAAAAAAGAAGGACAAGAAAAGAACATGCATATTCTTTTAAGCTCACTGGGACGACTGTCCGGAGAGCTACATGTATTGTCGTGACTCCGGTGTCAGCGTCGGCGTCACTTTAAGGAAAACACTTTAACCTGGGTTATACATGTGTATCTTTTAAACCAAGGAGATAGGGTTTTGATATTTCACATATGAAGAGACCTTTGTTGTGGTACCAAGACTTTTGATTTAGTGACTGACCTACTTTTTAAAAACTTTAACCTGGGCTATATCTTTTGAACCAATAGAGATGTGGTTTTGATATTTTACATATAGATGCCTCATGAAGAGACCTTTGTTTTGGTAGAAGACATTTGACCTACAGAACTTTGCCTTGAACTTTGACGTACTGTTCAAAAACTTTAACCTTGGTTATATCTATTGAACCAAGAGTGATAAGGCTTTAATCTTTCAAATATAGATGCCTCAGTCATTAGAAGATATTTCTTTTGTTACCAGAACTGTTGACCTTGGACTTTGACCTACTTTTTAAAAACACGAGCCTTGGTCATATCTTTAAAACCAAGGGAACAGGGATTTCTTATTGCATATTAACATGACCAGTCCGTGTATTACAATGCCCCATGACCAGTCCGTTGATATGTTAACAACACTTGAGCTAGTAACCTTGGACTTTGACCTATTTTTCAACAAAACTTTAACCTTTTCAACAAAAGGTTGAGTAGAGTCATGCTTCCTGACGAGCTATGTTGTCTTCTGACATATTAAGTATGTTGTTTAATTGTTTAAGGGTTGCTGCTCAATTTTTTTCTGGATACTTCATTTGTTAAAGTTTGATTACATCTAAAAATTTCTGACCACAAAGTACTTTTTACTTAATATATTGTACCTGATAACTGCATATGAAGTTTTAACTGTCCCGAGGATAGGATCAAGATTTGGGGTATATTTATATTCTGAACATTTGGTCTAAATGTTACTATGGCAACCATGGTATTTGTTTTAGAACACCAATATTGTGACTTTCATACAACTGGTAACAAGTTGTATTGCTGTCTGCCTTCGTATTTGCGACTGAGTTTGATTATTTCAGAATGTTTTCAATATCCATTCAGATTTTAGAAATAAACTTATCCTTATCGTATCCATAGTAAGCCCAAATCTGTGAAGAAATGTGATCCAATTCCTTTTGGTATATCTAAGTCTCTAAAGCATAATATAAACTGGCGTGAAATTTGTTTTTATAAATTGCATTTTAAAAGTACACATACACATGTATATCAATTTTGTTAAAATACAACTATTCATCTGATGCATATTAAAAACAACTTCTTTTTTTTCAAATTTTGCAATCTGTCACCAAGGCAACCAGGACCCATAGCAACAACAAATGATTGATACACACTTCTGGTCACATGATGTGAAATCATGAAGTTGTATAAGACTTAATAAGATAACAGGGACCAAGCATGGCAAACGTTTAGGTGGCTACCAGAATGGAAACTCTAAAAGAAGGAAAAAAATGCTCAACTTGAAATATTAATATATTCATTATAATCGAGAGTCCAAAGACAGATTTTTGATATATCATACATATAGTTTTTCGCTATCAGATAAAAGTAATTTTGAATAAATCAAAGCGTTACTTGTTGACTACTAGTTGATACAAACGTGATCATTTTCTGCAATTTACCAAAATCTGGAATCGTGTCAAATTTGTGACCTTCGTGCACTTAGACGGAAGTAAAATATTGGAGTTCCACTAAACAATATGAATGTGTATATCCAGTTGTTTTACAAATTATGCCAATTTTTAAAAATCCATTTTCAATAACCTGTCAAAATTTTTAAATAGAAAGAGTAAAATATACATAATTTTACCTTTATGTCAGAACAAGTGCTACTTTTAGTGACATGACTGCAAATCCCTATCCAATGACTATACCCCCCCCCCCCCCCCTCCAGTAAAAAATATGCCAAATTATTTGATATTGATGTACTTTATTACACTCAAAATATGTTGTTGATCTGACATCCTTGGTTCCATCACATTAATTTCGCATGATTTTCTCATCTCTTAAAACATTTCACAAGTTTTAAAACGTTTTCCCGTTTCAGTGCTCAAAATGAAGTGGATTTTTCTGTTATCTGATTAAACACGAATGTAACTTGCTCATTAAAACACATGAAATGCAGAAGTAAAAAGACCCATCTGCAGGATTTAATTGTTAGGGTAAGGTTTCCAATTTGATTTTCAAGTAAAGATTAATGCCAAAAAAAAAAAAGCATACAAACAAACCAATTAAAAAAAAAACAACATAATAAATGGGACAATTCTGTGGTAAAGTATCGGTTTTTAGCAATATTAAAACATTTACAAATTGTTTTGATAAACCTCTATACTTTGGGGGGGGGGGGGGGGGGGGGTATCCTATATCTTTAAATATGAGATGATAGCTTTAAACTGCTGGTTTTCCTTCTTTATATATCGTAATAATTATTTACCTCAACGTATCAAAGCAGTACTAATTGAAATTTCTTTCGTCTATCGCTGAATATTATTTTCTTATTTACAGAAAGTATCCGTTAGATATTTAATTAACACACAAGTGCCACCCGCCCACTCCCCAAAATGAAAATTAGAATAGAATTTTTTTTATTAAAAAAACCCCCAGAATTCCATAATGATTCAAGCACTCGCCCGCTGATTTTCAACCATATCTTAGAAGAGTGCGATAGTTATAAACCTCGGTAACCTGCGTGTAGTAACATCAGTAATAACAGGTGCTCTGATCTTTCCTGTAAGTGAGAAGGCAGCTAAAAATAAACACCGATAAAATAGCAGCTACACTACCTGCCACGAAAACACACGCAGTTTTATTTTCTTAACAATCGTTTTCCCGATTCAGCTTCTTTTGAAGAGTTTTTAAAAAAAAAAAAAAAAAAAAAAAAGCTAACGATTTTGATCTTGGTGTGACACGGTGTAAGAATCAAGTACCGGAGTACGTAAACAGTCGGCTTACTTTGTAATTATAGGTTATAGACTTTGTATGGGAAAATATGACGACCGAGTTTTTTGGCGCGTAGACGGACCGAGCTTGCGAGGTCCGTTCACGACAAAAAACGAGGTCGTCATATTTCCCATACAAAATCTATAACCTTTTTATTATATACTTTCAATTTCATTTAGAAACTAACAATAATTTTATTTTTAGCAATAACTTTATCGGTTTAACTGAGTAAAAGATGAAAAACACGAAATTTTTGAAAATTAACGGCGTAGAAATTTGATTGTGACGTAATGTTTGCGGACCGGAAAGTTTCCGGGCATATATCGTGTGATATATGCCCTCAAACTTTTAAAGAAAAAAGAAGAGATGAAATTGAAAGTATATAATAAGTAGTAATATTGCACGGAGTAATTTCAGTTTCAACTCTGGATTAAACAAAATTAAATCCGCACAATTTATTTCCAAAACAACACAAATTCACAAAAAAACAAACCATACATGTATATTTCATTAACAAACTCGACTACATATATGCATTCAAACACAGCTATTATTTAAGAAATGAATTTCGTTGTCGAAAATACCCGAGGGTATGAACTGCGGCTATCTATGCCAGTACACTTAATGATCCGAACTATATCCGCGTAGTGAAAATTATACCGGCGTGAAGCGCTCTTACTTAATTTATACTGGCGTGAAGCGCTCTTACTTAATTTATACTGGCGTGAAGCGCTCTTACTTATACCCTCATGTATTTCAAAAATGAAATTAATTTTTTTTATAGTCACATTTCATACTTTCATTTCTGTCGGAATATTCTGAGCCTTTAAAACAGTCGTACTATATTTATTAAGATTCATACGCATATCGTTCACATTCATGAGGAAATGGCTACCATATCAATTGGTAAAGGTATCGAAGGTAAAACAACTCATTAGACGTGTAAATATCGTTATTTGGCAGTCACCTTGTTACTGACGGACCGGAATCGTTGAGCACACAGTACATTTGTACTCACAGATAGTCACGTGCACATGTCCTCTCTTTAGACATTAACTATCACAAAGGCGTTTTTCGTTGTAGAATTATTTTCACCACTTGAAAAGAACACAATATTGTTGACGTATTACGAGGAATTTCGTATGATACACCAGTACATGATGAATACAGCCACATCTTAATGTGTAAAGCATTGACAGATAGCAAATACTGTAAAATCTAAACACAATTAATCACAGATATCATATGTATAACCCCAACTCCCAACGCCCCCAGCAAAACGAAACGTTAGTACGCTATATATATTTTGACTACGGATTACTCCGTTTGCTTGATCATGATATAGGACTCATGGCAGATGTGACCGGTCGACAAGGGATGCTTACTTCTCCTTGGCACCTGATCCCATCTCTGGTATATCCAGGGGTCCGTGTTTGCCCAACTCTTCATTTTGTGTTGCTTTATAGGAGTTGTGAAATTGATCAATGTTCTTTATCTTCACCTTTCATATAGATAATGTCTGTCTTTCCATCTGTACAAGTAGACTCTGGGTCATATCGATAGACGTTTTCAAAACACAATACAAAATATACCTTGGATTGATCTAATTTTTTACTGAGGTCATTCAGTGTATGTGCTAAATTTGCGTGAAATTGGTTCAAAAGTTTTCATTAGGCAAACAGACGCCGGATGAGTGATCTGCTCAGGGCTCTGTTCAGCTTGAATGTGCTTGATATGTGGAATTCTTCTATTTTCACACAGACTCGTGATTGTGATGTGGATACATAATTAGTGGAGATATTGTGGAGATCTACCGGTATCAAATAACCGATCTGTAGAGATTTACCGGTATCAAATAACGCCACAGTGATCTACCGGTATTAAATAACGCCATAATCTGCAGAGATCTACCGGTATCAAATAACGCCACAGAGATCTACAGGTATTAAATAACGCCATAATTTTGTAAGTACTGCTGTAACATTGATATTGACTTAAAGAAATAAGAGATAAAAAATATTGATATTGACCTAAGAAATATTAACTTACAATACGTATTACAGAATAATACATAGAGGGCGCTACAATATTGTCGTAATACCCCGTATTCTGTTAAGTAGCACGTTCCTCGCTCAATATCTATGAAACAATTCCCAGAATCACCCGGTCTGAGAGCTTCCTGTTGTTACGTAAAAAACGAATGTTCAATGCTGATGATGTCAAATCTTGTGTTCTATCGGCTCAACTGAATTGGAATAAGAAGGTCTCCATGGAATGAGGCTTCTAGAAGGTTCCCATGGAATGAGGCTTCTAGAAGGTCCCCATGGAATGAGGCTTCTAGAAAGTTCCCATGGAATCAGGCTTCTAGCAGAGTGAGTGTAACAGTGGTGGATGGGGGAGAAGTCTGCTTTCTGAACCGTTCACGTATATGTTTTAACGAATATCTAATATGGTAGTCCGTTAACCAGAGAAGCGAGATAAGTGAACTTGCAGTGGCCCCCATGTAGGTAAAACCCAGAATGAGTGAGTAGGGCGGCATGCAGTCTACACAGACAGCCAGCAGTAGGCTCATTATGTGGAAGGGCGCCCACATAATCAAAAACGTCACGTTCACGAAATACAACGTCACCACGGAGAAATGAGATTCGTATGCGTAGTAGCCAGTCTGAACACCGGCTCCAGCGGATCGAGTGCTGGTCTGGCTGTATTCGGGCGAACTGTCGCGAAACGAAAACAAATGTGTGCACACCATTACCAACACTATAATCAGGGCTGGTAGAAAATACACCAAGATGGGGGACGATATAGACGCTTCGTCTACCAAGCCAAACACACACATGCCTGTCACGTGGAAGGGCGACTTCTGAAATCCACCAATCCAAATCGGCAACACAATGACGACACCAAGTAACCATGGTAATATTACATACACTTCCCTTTGGAATCTGAATTTGGCAGATTTGTACAAGGTGTTCATGCGAACAAACATGAGGCGGTCGATGGAGAGTAACAACAGGGTCATTAAAGACGTGAAGGGCAGGAGAACATCCATTATAATCCACGTGTCACAAACAAACGTTCCCAGCGCCCACACAGGACTCAGTTCATGGTACGTCACAAGGGGGTTCACGATGACACCCATTAATAAGTTGATGATACAAAAGTTTAACACGCATGCGTACAGAGGTCGACATCGCAATTCCTTGGTGAAGAATATCACAACACACAGGACGGAATTCAGAACAATGGATACAAAAGACAGCACCACGGCATACACAGCGACCGCCGTGGAGTGAGCATCATGTGCTGTTTCAATGTCGTACATGAACAGAGTCCAGTTTAGATGTATGTCGTGGTTGTCCTCATACTGGTGTAGGCTCAGAGGGTCTGGTGTGGAATCATTAGTCATCTGAAAAATAAAACAGATGACGATAACGAACAATGATAAATCTCATAAATATCCTATAATGACGATAACGAACAATGATAAATCTCATAAATATCCTATAATGACGATAACGAACAATGATCAATCTCATAAATATCCTATAATGACGATAACGAACAATGATAAATCTCATAAATATCCTATAATGACGATAACGAACAATGATAAATCTCATAAATATCCTATAATGACGATAACGAACAATGATAAATCTCATAAATATCCTATAATGACGATAACCAACAATGATAAATCTCATAAATATCCTATAATGACGATAACGAACAATGATAAATCTCATAAATATCCTATAATGACGATAACGAACAATGATAAATCTCATAAATATCCTATAATGACGATAACCAACAATGATAAATCTCATAAATATCCTATAATGACGATAACCAACAATGATAAATCTCATAAATATCCTATAATGACGATAACGAACAATGATAAATCTCATAAATATCCTATAATGACGATAACGAACAATGATAAATCTCATAAATATCCTATAATGACGATAACCAACAATGATAAATCTCATAAATATCCTATAATGACGATAACGAACAATGATCAATCTCATAAATATCCTATAATGACGATAACGAACAATGATAAATCTCATAAATATCCTATAATGACGATAACGAACAATGATAAATCTCATAAATATCCTATAATGACGATAACGAACAATGATAAATCTCATAAATATCCTATAATGACGATAACGAACAATGATCAATCTCATAAATATCCTATAATGACGATAACGAACAATGATAAATCTCATAAATATCCTATAATGACGATAACGAACAATGATCAATCTCATAAATATCCTATAATGACGATAACCAACAATGATAAATCTCATAAATATCCTATAATGACGATAACGAACAATGATCAATCTCATAAATATCCTATAATGACGATAACGAACAATGATCAATCTCATAAATATCCTATAATGACGATAACGAACAATGATCAATCTCATAAATATCCTATAATGACGATAACGAACAATGATAAATCTCATAAATATCCTATAATGACGATAGCGAACAATGATCAATCTCATAAATATCCTATAATGACGATAACGAACAATGATCAATCTCATAAATATCCTATAATGACGATAACGAACAATGATCAATCTCATAAATATCCTATAATGACGATAACCAACAATGATCAATCTCATAAATATCCTATAATGACGATAACCAACAATGATAAATCTCATAAATATCCTATAATGACGATAACGAACAATGATAAATCTCATAAATATCCTATAATGACGATAACGAACAATGATAAATCTCATAAATATCCTATAATGACGATAACGAACAATGATCAATCTCATAAATATCCTATAATGACGATAACGAACAATGATCAATCTCATAAATATCCTATAATGACGATAACGAACAATGATCAATCTCATAAATATCCTATAATGACGATAACCAACAATGATCAATCTCATAAATATCCTATAATGACGATAACGAACAATGATCAATCTCATAAATATCCTATAATGACGATAACGAACAATGATCAATCTCATAAATATCCTATAATGACGATAACGAACAATGATCAATCTCATAAATATCCTATAATGACGATAACGAACAATGATCAATCTCATAAATATCCTATAATGACGATAACGAACAATGATCAATCTCATAAATATCCTATAATGACGATAACGAACAATGATCAATCTCATAAATATCCTATAATGACGATAACGAACAATGATCAATCTCATAAATATCCTATAATGACGATAACGAACAATGATCAATCTCATAAATATCCTATAATGACGATAACGAACAATGATCAATCTCATAAATATCCTATAATGACGATAACGAACAATGATCAATCTCATAAATATCCTATAATGACGATAACGAACAATGATCAATCTCATAAATATCCTATAATGACGATAACGAACAATGATCAATCTCATAAATATCCTATAATGACGATAACCAACAATGATCAATCTCATAAATATCCTATAATGACGATAACGAACAATGATCAATCTCATAAATATCCTATAATGACGATAACGAACAATGATCAATCTCATAAATATCCTATAATGACGATAACGAACAATGATCAATCTCATAAATATCCTATAATGACGATAACGAACAATGATCAATCTCATAAATATCCTATAATGACGATAACGAACAATGATCAATCTCATAAATATCCTATAATGACGATAACGAACAATGATCAATCTCATAAATATCCTATAATGACGATAACGAACAATGATCAATCTCATAAATATCCTATAATGACGATAACGAACAATGATCAATCTCATAAATATCCTATAATGACGATAACGAACAATGATCAATCTCATAAATATCCTATAATGACGATAACGAACAATGATCAATCTCATAAATATCCTATAATGACGATAACGAACAATGATCAATCTCATAAATATCCTATAATGACGATAACGAACAATGATAAATCTCATAAATATCCTATAATGACGATAACGAACAATGATAAATCTCATAAATATCCTATAATGACGATAACGAACAATGATAAATCTCATAAATATCCTATAATGACGATAACGAACAATGATCAATCTCATAAATATCCTATAATGACGATAACCAACAATGATCAATCTCATAAATATCCTATAATGACGATAACCAACAATGATAAATCTCATAAATATCCTATAATGACGATAACGAACAATGATAAATCTCATAAATATCCTATAATGACGATAACGAACAATGATCAATCTCATAAATATCCTATAATGACGATAACGAACAATGATAAATCTCATAAATATCCTATAATGACGATAACGAACAATGATAAATCTCATAAATATCCTATAATGACGATAACGAACAATGATAAATCTCATAAATATCCTATAATGACGATAACGAACAATGATAAATCTCATAAATATCCTATAATGACGATAACGAACAATGATCAATCTCATAAATATCCTATAATGACGATAACCAACAATGATCAATCTCATAAATATCCTATAATGACGATAACCAACAATGATCAATCTCATAAATATCCTATAATGACGATAACCAACAATGATAAATCTCATAAATATCCTATAATGACGATAACGAACAATGATAAATCTCATAAATATCCTATAATGACGATAACGAACAATGATAAATCTCATAAATATCCTATAATGACGATAACGAACAATGATCAATCTCATAAATATCCTATAATGACGATAACGAACAATGATCAATCTCATAAATATCCTATAATGACGATAACGAACAATGATCAATCTCATAAATATCCTATAATGACGATAACCAACAATGATCAATCTCATAAATATCCTATAATGACGATAACGAACAATGATCAATCTCATAAATATCCTATAATGACGATAACGAACAATGATCAATCTCATAAATATCCTATAATGACGATAACGAACAATGATCAATCTCATAAATATCCTATAATGACGATAACGAACAATGATCAATCTCATAAATATCCTATAATGACGATAACGAACAATGATCAATCTCATAAATATCCTATAATGACGATAACGAACAATGATCAATCTCATAAATATCCTATAATGACGATAACGAACAATGATCAATCTCATAAATATCCTATAATGACGATAACGAACAATGATCAATCTCATAAATATCCTATAATGACGATAACGAACAATGATCAATCTCATAAATATCCTATAATGACGATAACGAACAATGATCAATCTCATAAATATCCTATAATGACGATAACGAACAATGATCAATCTCATAAATATCCTATAATGACGATAACCAACAATGATCAATCTCATAAATATCCTATAATGACGATAACCAACAATGATCAATCTCATAAATATCCTATAATGACGATAACGAACAATGATCAATCTCATAAATATCCTATAATGACGATAACGAACAATGATCAATCTCATAAATATCCTATAATGACGATAACGAACAATGATCAATCTCATAAATATCCTATAATGACGATAACGAACAATGATCAATCTCATAAATATCCTATAATGACGATAACGAACAATGATCAATCTCATAAATATCCTATAATGACGATAACGAACAATGATCAATCTCATAAATATCCTATAATGACGATAACCAACAATGATCAATCTCATAAATATCCTATAATGACGATAACCAACAATGATCAATCTCATAAATATCCTATAATGACGATAACGAACAATGATCAATCTCATAAATATCCTATAATGACGATAACGAACAATGATCAATCTCATAAATATCCTATAATGACGATAACGAACAATGATCAATCTCATAAATATCCTATAATGACGATAACGAACAATGATCAATCTCATAAATATCCTATAATGACGATAACGAACAATGATCAATCTCATAAATATCCTATAATGACGATAACGAACAATGATCAATCTCATAAATATCCTATAATGACGATAACGAACAATGATCAATCTCATAAATATCCTATAATGACGATAACGAACAATGATCAATCTCATAAATATCCTATAATGACGATAACGAACAATGATCAATCTCATAAATATCCTATAATGACGATAACGAACAATGATCAATCTCATAAATATCCTATAATGACGATAACGAACAATGATCAATCTCATAAATATCCTATAATGACGATAACGAACAATGATCAATCTCATAAATATCCTATAATGACGATAACGAACAATGATCAATCTCATAAATATCCTATAATGACGATAACGAACAATGATCAATCTCATAAATATCCTATAATGACGATAACGAACAATGATCAATCTCATAAATATCCTATAATGACGATAACCAACAATGATCAATCTCATAAATATCCTATAATGACGATAACGAACAATGATCAATCTCATAAATATCCTATAATGACGATAACGAACAATGATAAATCTCATAAATATCCTATAATGACGATAACGAACAATGATAAATCTCATAAATATCCTATAATGACGATAACGAACAATGATCAATCTCATAAATATCCTATAATGACGATAACGAACAATGATCAATCTCATAAATATCCTATAATGACGATAACCAACAATGATCAATCTCATAAATATCCTATAATGACGATAACGAACAATGATAAATCTCATAAATATCCTATAATGACGATAACGAACAATGATCAATCTCATAAATATCCTATAATGACGATAACGAACAATGATCAATCTCATAAATATCCTATAATGACGATAACCAACAATGATCAATCTCATAAATATCCTATAATGACGATAACCAACAATGATCAATCTCATAAATATCCTATAATGACGATAACGAACAATGATAAATCTCATAAATATCCTATAATGACGATAACGAACAATGATAAATCTCATAAATATCCTATAATGACGATAACGAACAATGATCAATCTCATAAATATCCTATAATGACGATAACGAACAATGATCAATCTCATAAATATCCTATAATGACGATAACGAACAATGATCAATCTCATAAATATCCTATAATGACGATAACGAACAATGATAAATCTCATAAATATCCTATAATGACGATAACGAACAATGATCAATCTCATAAATATCCTATAATGACGATAACGAACAATGATCAATCTCATAAATATCCTATAATGACGATAACGAACAATGATAAATCTCATAAATATCCTATAATGACGATAACGAACAATGATCAATCTCATAAATATCCTATAATGACGATAACCAACAATGATAAATCTCATAAATATCCTATAATGACGATAACGAACAATGATCAATCTCATAAATATCCTATAATGAACACCACATTGAAAGAAGGGCATACATGAACCTCTAGACACACCAAAGGTGGAGGCCAGGTGTTTAGCAGGAATAAGCATCCTCTGTCGATCTGTCACACCCGTCATGAGTTCTATATCTTCCTCAGGTAAACGGAGCAATAAAATCGTAGTCCATTTGCAATTTGATAATGCATATACACTGTACAGGGACTGATATGCATATTTCCCGCAGCAAATAACAATATCTTTTGTTAAATGAGCTTCTTGTCGAAGCCCAAATAAGATTTAAAAAATTGGATGGAAGCGGTTTATTGTAAAATGCTATTATTTCCTTGGTGGGGTGGGGTGGGGGTCTAGTTCTAAAGAGTAAGCTTTCCGAGGATGAGGGTGCACATGGACGCTACATTCACAAAGTTGTGATTATATAAGATGCAGAATGGTATACTGTTTTGATTATTACGAAGCTTACTAACAACGGGAACTTTCACTTACGTTTTCAAAACGATACTCATAGTCTCCACGGTCTTACAGAAATATAATCGCTAGTTCAAAAGATTGAATCTTTATCATATTGACTAAGTCCTTATGCAAATGTTATTAATTTGTAATATGACTTTAGGTCCACCAAATGTTTATACAAGGTTGCTGTTTCGTTCCTACCGTTTGTCCCAAATAGACACGACCTTAAACCAAAGACATTCAATCTTAAGAAATTTTATTCTTCCTGAAGCATGTTGATACTGAAGATGTTCTTCGTTTCTATTAAATGTGACATCCAACAATTCTTATAAAGACGAGATAATGAGGAAAAAAATCATTATTAATTATTATATCAAAATCTGATTAAAAGGACATAATATCCTCTGGAAACCTAAGCCATGATTCTGGGCTAAAGCCTTTCGCTTAGCTGCGATAATAGCATCGTTTTCTGTATAAAGCTAAGTTTATATTGACCCTCTACGTTGTGCATGAATTTTGCTTATTTAGAAATGGACCATTTTCCGCGGGAATCCTGCTTAGAGTAGATCCTCAGTACCCCTTGCTTGTCGTAAGGGGTGAATAATAGGGCGGTCCTTCGGATGAAACCGCAAAAAACCGAGGTCACGTGTCACAGCACGTTTGGCACGATAAAGATCCCTGCTCAAAGGCAATATCAGAATAGGTCCTCAGTAACCCCTTGCTTGTCGTAAGAGGTGATTAGATGGGGCGGTCGATGAGACCACAAAAACCTAGGCCCAAGTCACAGCAGATGTGGCACGATAAAGGCCCCTCCTAGCTCAAAGGCAGTAAGCGCCGACCATAAGCCTAAATTTTGTAGCCCTTCTTGGGCATTGGTGACGTCTCCATATGAATGAAAAATTCTCGAACTGGACGTTAGACAATTCACAACCAGCCAGACCGTATTCAAATAATGTAAAAGTCTACCTCATAATTCGAAAACCGGATTTCCATCACTGTAGGTTACAACAAATCTTCATTTATGAAAGGTACGCCATTAATATTTATATATTTCAATTCATTCATGAAAATGTTAATCTACGTCATCATGGTCTGATGGTAACACGATTCAATTTAATTCTCATTCACAAAAATAGACGGCCTACGTCAAAAAGATAATTAACTGTAAACAGTACGGGAAGATCTGCAAAGTACATAAACAAAATGACGAATTTACCTTGTCAACAAACTGTTTGTTTTGGTTTTGTTTTTTTGGAGAAATATTATCACATATCTTTATGACATGATAAATATATCATTATAAATTCATTTTACTGGTTCCACCAATTAATTATGGATGTCTGCGTCAGTTTGTGGGTCGGTATCGAATTAAGATGAATTCTAGTATTGCACGTTTATCATATAATGAATAAAGCAGCCTATGGATTTAAGATCTAGTCGATGGCATTAACATATGAAAGGTGTGTTTGTGTGGAGAGAGAGAGAGAGAGAGAGAGAGAGAGAGACGGAGAGAGACGGAGAGAGAGAGAGAGAGAGAGAGAGAGAGAGAGAGAGAGTTGACACCGACCCCATCCTTATTTTATTTTCATTCGAGGCTGTGGATGATACCATGCAGATGTACTTGGGGATACAATGACTCTGGAACAGACCCCAGGTTTACGAAAATAGATTGCAAGTCAACGATCCCTGAAATTCCTGACTTCTTTCAATGGCACAGTGGAGATATAATGATAACTTGTATTTATGATTGGCGCCACTAATCAGTAGATTAACGACTACGTGTATTTAGCTTCAGATTGTATCTTTATAAAATAGGCGGAAAATCGTTGTGTATTAATTCTGCTCTCTGAAATACTTGTACAAGATGCTGCTCAAGGGGCTTTCCTGATCATCTCAGTATCGCAACAAAGAACTCAAAAGTCGGTGATATTGAGGCGCGTTTTTGATTTCCTGTGATCGAAATCGGAGGGTTCCGTAAACAGTTTAGGGATAAGACATATTTCCTGGTCAGAATCAACCACTTAACTTCCTAATGTCTTTATTTTACGGAGTAACTGCCTGATAAACAAACACTGCTCACTTAACTTCCTAATGCCTTTATTTTACGGAGTAACTTCCTGATAAACAAACACTGCTCACTTAACTTCCTAATGCCTTTATTTTACGGAGTAACTGCCTGATAAACAAACACTGCTCACTTACTTTCTAATGTCTTTATTTTACGAAGTTACTGCCTGATAAACAAACACTGCTCACTTACTTTTATTACATATGACGTTAAGGGAGCATGGACACGATTTGAGCTTAAAATTTTCAAATTTTATTTTTTTCCATTTTCAATGTTTAGAAAGTTCTAATGATATGGTCAGCAAAAATTTGAATGTCAGTTGTCGAGGTATATGGGAGATATAGAGCTCACAATTCTTTGTTATGTAAACAAGGCGCGTGCCATGTTTTTGTTTACATAGGTTAAATAGTCTAGTAAATGTTCCTTTAAAGCAGATTTTTCAATTTACAAGTTAATTCTAGTGTTTGGCACAGATCATTTTGTTTTAAACATACTATTTTCTATCAAATAATCCATATGTAAACAAAAACATGACACGAGCCTTGTTTACATAACAAAGAATTGTAAGTGTTGTATCTCACTTGTAACTCAAAAACTGATATTCAAATTTCGGCTGACCATTGAAAATACTTTAGTTAAGCATTGTAAACAATGAAAATCGAGAAAATGAAATTTTCAGCTCAACCGTGTCCATGCCCTTTTAAACGTTAGCCATTTAAGGATCTAGTAGTTTACATTTACACCACATTTTCTGGCCATGGACAAATTTTGTGTCATTTGAAATCGCCTAATGAGAGCATTGTTATAAACAAAGTTGACAGTGTGGCAAACACGGACACTAGAAACACCAGACGTGAGATCAGGTGACCAGGGGGAGTAAGCATCCCCTGTTAACACTGCATCTCCTAGTTTATAGACATCTTTTCCATTTTTAATGGTGACCTTAACCTTGGTTCTGTGACGTGGTGCATCGTCTTTTGATTAACCTTAGTTATTCATATGATCCTAAAATGTCTTTCCCTTAGAAAATTATGGCTTCGATACGATGAAGAATGACAGGGTATCTGACAGACAGACAAACATAATGAGTCACATCCAAAATAACTTTACATCCTGGTTTTACTCGATGGTCAAGTGTAAATGAACATTTAAAACCTGCGCGTGTAATTTCACGTAATGAATTATTCATATAGAATCAAGAATTTAAGCTCGTTATAATAATTCATATTCAAGCCCCTTATAACAATATAAAATGTTATGTGCCAAATGTTCAAAAGTAAGGGAGAACATTAAAAAATAAACAGATTAATGCATTTTTATTATGTGATCTACATAATGGAGCATACATGTAGCCCCGTCCACCAGGGGATCTGAGATAAGGTCAAGAGGTCATACATTTAAGTCTTGATAGAGGGGTCTATAAATCTATTATACAGGGACCGTCCAAAACGTCCGTGGACACATGCTATTTTCTCTTTATAATGACGACATGTACTTGTGTGGAATAACAGTATAATATAGACCCTGATATACAGTATATACTCCAATCAGAGCAAAGCATAATACTGTTATCAGCACAGATACTTCGTCACAGAGCCTCAGTGATGATACTGAAAACCGAAGATTTACTAACCCACTATAAGGCGCCTGTCTCTCATTACAACATCATAAATACGGGAATTCGTATGTTCATTACACAGTAGTTGTTTTACACTTTACATCTCGTAAACACACTATTGCAGAAACTGCTTATGTCACTTGTAAATAAACTACTCTGGGGTATTTCGATTATTCCCTTTCATTTCAATCATACGCAGAACAAGCTCTTGCGTATCGAATCAATTGAGAGATATAAACACCATATGCAAGTGATAATGGAATATTGCTACATAAATATGGGAAGTTGGCGTTGGAGAAGCTGAAATCATCCCGTTTGTCATAAAGTTGAGTAGTCAGTTTGCCGTTAATGTCTATTTCCAATAATATGTTTTACGGCGTGACCGTGTTTGAGGGCGAAGCAAAAAAGTTTTGACATTAGTCTATATCCAAAACAGAACAAAAACAACCCGAAGTTAGCACGCGGACGGAGCTATATCAAAGCATCCTAATTTTTGGACATTTGATCCACCTATATATTGAACGCGGGAAATATAACGCAATTGATGTAAACAGTACATTGTGACGTCATATTCAGCGTCGTTATTTAGCAAATTTACAAACAAAGCGTTCGAACCACAACAAAAAACATGGCGTTAATCGTGGAGTGATTATATATGATTAAGAAAATAAGATTTACATGCTTTTACGGATTTTATGTATAACATCTCAGAACGACGTGAACTAGGGTAGACGAGATTCAAAATGGAGGAATACATGTCCACGCGCTAATATTCGAATCGACGCCATTGGTACCAAATTTTTCAAGTTCCATAGGTATGGTTTAATTTTTCATTATTTTCCTATATTTTCCTTTTAAACATGTATATACGTGTTACCTATAGGGAGAGCTCCGCTCTCACGGCCCTTCGGGCCGTGAGAGGGCTTCGCCCTCTAATATATGCGTTTTTATTTCATCACAATTAAATTATATCTAGTTTTTAAAAAAAAAATGATTGCAAATACTCAATTACAAAGTTTGTAACTGTTTTCTCCTGGGCCGCACGTGCCATCGATAATCTTTCATGGCACATTTAAAAATCTAATTTAAGGTATTCAATCTATAATGATCATATTTCATATCTAGTAAATAGGTGGTGAGCTTTTTTGTAATCATGGCCTCAATTGGAAGGGTTCATCAAATAAAATTATCCATCATAGGTATTTCCAGAATTTTAATTACTGAATGATTTATTTCGCCTATAATTTTACATTGAAGTCTATGGGAAGATTATGTGTTATTAAGCTATTTTTAAAAGAAATTATATTTTCATGCAAATCTCTAGATGAAAAATTATATACACTTTCTCTTTATGAAAATATGAAATAAAATGAATCATTTACCGTATATAATTTTAGAAAATTTGATATTTCTTATTTTTACCAAGGGCATATAACTCTCCAAGAAGTATCAAGTGCAAAATTATCAGTTTCTGATCCTATTCACTTTCATCATTATTTTACAATAAACATTTATGTCGATTTAAATCATTCAAAATTGTTCTTTATCCTTTCGTTGTGCATTGAATACCTTATGTGAAAACATTCAAAACCAACTCATTTTAATTTCGAATTTCCTAACAAATATTTTGGTAAATAGTATATAAATCTAAACCCAGTCAAACCGATAAAAACGCTACTGTTCACAAACTTCTTGGACGACCTTCGTCTGTGTTAGATGTTTAGGAGTTAAGTTGAATTTAAAAATAAACCAATCATTTTATCTTTTTTTCACTATATATTGTCCAAAGATAGCCACGTTTGTTGGACTGAACCTTGACCTAGGACTATGACTTTCATGAAAGTGACAGACGTTTTTTCCTCACCCCATTTTTATGATCAATAGTAAAGCAGATTTTTGCATCACTATTTTATGTGATTGTTGCCCCACCCCAAAGGTCCCATGAGGGCAATGGTTATATGAAATTCATGACTGTATACTCCGAAAACCAATGATACTGTCCAGGTCCTTCCTGAGAATTCGGAACATGTTCAGATGTTTACGATGTATGGCTACATACGACGACGCACGGGAAAAAATAGCAATAGGTCACGTGAGTGACTCAAGTGTTCTTAAATATTCACGTGATGCAAGTGTCCTAAAATTGTTCGTTTCTTTCATTAAAATACCACGTGCCTGTCTAAACCGAAAATGGGTGTTTTGTTTTCTAACTTTAACAATTGAAATTTTACATGACAATGGATTTTGTCTAAGAAATTCTGTAGGTAAAACTTTTAGGTGTTAAGAAAAGGTCATCTTAGCACACCATCGCATTAATGGATTTCAAATGAGTCAGAATCTGTAAAATGTATTAATTGTTATGATGATCAAACCCATCATAGAGGGCGAAGCCCTCTCACGGCCCGAATCTCGTCTACCCTAGTTCACGTCGTTCTGAGATGTTACATAAAATTCGTAAAAGCATGTAAATCTTATTATCTTATCCCGAAGGGCCGTAAGAGCGGAGCTCTCCCTATAGGTAACACGTATATACATGTTTAAAAGGAAAATATAGGAAAAAATGAAAAACTATACCATACCTATGGAACTTGAAAATTTTGGTACTAATGGCGTCGATTCGAATACTATCGCGTGGAAATGTATTTCTCCATTTTGAATCTCGTCTACCCTAGTTCACGTCGTTCTGAGATGTTACATAAAATTCGTAAAAGCATGTAAATCTTATTATCTTAATCATATATAATCACTTCACGATTAACGCCATGTTTGTTGTTGTGGTTCAAACGCTTTGTTTGTAAATTTCCTAAATAACGACGCTGAATATGACGTCACAATGTACTGTTTACATCAATTGCGTTATATTTCCCGCGTTCAATATGTAGGCGGATCAAATATCCAAAATTAGGATGCTTTGATACAGTTCCCGTCCTCGTGCTAACTTCGGGTTGTCTTTGTTCTGTTTTGGATATAGATACCAATGCCAAAATTTGTTTGCTTCGCCCTCAAACACGGTCACGCTGTAAAACATATTATATACGAACAGATACCCGTACTAACAATGTGTGCCTTGTTCGAGTCGTGCAGTAGATATGCACATTACACATAAAAGCTACGTATATCACCCGTAAAGGCTATGTACATCACACGTAACGGCTACGTACATCACACGTAAAGGATACGTACATCACGTAAAGGATACGTACATCACACGTAAAGAATACGTACATCACACGTAAAGGATACGTACATCACACGTAAAGGATACGTACATCACACGTAACAGCTACGTACATCACACGTAAAGGTTACGTATATCACAAGTAAAGGTTACGCACATCACACAAAAAGATACGTACATCACACGTAACGCTACGTATATCACACATAAAGACTACGTACATCATATACATCACACGTAACAGCTACGTACATCAAACGCAAAGGCTACGTACATCACACAAAAAAGATACGTACATCACAAAGGGATCATAAGAAGTACAATATGTATGTATCCTATAAGAAGTACAATATGTATGTATCCTATAAGAAGTACAATATGTATGTATCCTATAAGAAGTACAATATGCATGTATCCTAAGAAGTACGATATGTGCATCAATTTGGTTTCGTGGTTTTCTTATCTTGTATCGACGCTGTTGTATTGATTTTATTTGATTCAACCCAAAGTCTGAGATACATCAACCTTTATCTATCAGTGAATAGGGATTTATATGGGGATCCAGTTTCTTTAGCTTTCACCGCCCAGGCCCAGCTTCTCATACTCGTGTACACCCCACCCGACTAAACTTTATTTCCCATTCCCATCACATGCTATCTGTTGTTATTTCTAAAACATTATTTGGTCGGCATGTGAGTTTCCAATACGCAAGTTCTGAGTTACACAAAAATTATTTCCCTATGTCGAACTCTTTCGCATTTTATGACGTATGGTGGGTACACAATGTATACATTATATCGTAGACTGGCATTGTACATAACGATTACGTACGATTAATGTAATAAAAGTGTAACTTTTGTTTATATCAATCACTGGCCATATCAAGCATAATCTGTTTGAATAAGATCATCAAATTGGCTACTAACTCATTATTCGTTTCCTCTTCTACATGAGTGACGCTTTTATCAAAGAAAGATGGCAATTAACAGTATTTGTTTGAGCCATTTTGTTATCCAATACTCATAAACTCACTAAAGTTGCCTTTCCCCTGAGATAGGATGGTCTCAGAAACTCTGGATATCATCTTTTAAGAAATAATGCAACGATAGTAATTAGCAAATGTACCCACTCTCATCATATTTTACGTCATAAATTACCGAAGAGTTCGACAAAGGGAAATAACTCTTGGGGTACTCGGAACATGCGTATTCGGCATGTGTATTGTACGAAACAACCGACCAGGGAATATATTCAACAAACTGTAAAATGAAACCCGTATCAACGAAAGCTATAGTAATTAAAGTGGTGGTTTTGGTGATATCCTCAGTGATAAGAATTAACATGAGTACCTTACAACTTTACCGGGATGTCTAGGGTTGTCGGAATGCCTTCCCAGCGTGCTTAATTATACGAAACTTCACCACGATCAAAGTGTTCCTAGCAGTCAGCTACCAGAGCCCGGAATGTTTCACTAAGTATTATAGAGTGACGACCCGAGAATTAAATGAAAATTAGAAGATCCTGAAATCGACAAAAGTGTGTCTTGTAACCACTTCGACGGAGTGACGTCATGTCACGTGAGAGTGAATACTTTCACTCACTTCAGTGTGTAATCTTAATCGGAATTATTCAGAATGTACATTGCGATTATAGTGAGCACATCGTGAACACACTGTAAGTCAAGACGTGTTTTATTTTTCTTTATCTGTATCACCCAAAACTGTGAGACAAGAGGCGTTTATTTTTCTTTATCTGTATCACCCAAAACTGTGAGACAAGAGGCGTTTATTTTTATCTGTAAAACTTAATGATCAAGAGTTTATGTTTTGGAAACACTCGGTAATATTTTCCCCATTAAAAAGTTTTCTGGTTGAAGATATGACAATGGGTGCCCTGCCTAGTACGACTAGACATAGGATTGTGGCGAGAAATCATCTGGTATCTTCAATTTATCACACATTGACTTTAAACAGAGGATTGTGTACAGATTGGTGTTTGGGGAACTAATATTAGTATTTTATTACCATTTAAACGAAAACGTACCGAGGATAATATTGACAACTTTTTTTTAGAAATATGATGAAAATACAATCTGAGCTTACGCTATGGGTTCTACACAGCAGAGAATGACCCCTATTCATTTGAAGTCAACAGGTCACCGGGTCAACTATGGTAAAACATCGAGGTCACATGATCTAATTTTGTCAGATTGGTGTCAACCGTTCCTCGCTTGTCAGATATCGAAATATCGTGGATGCTTTCATATAGCAGTCTTTGCTTTTCAAATGTCATGTGTCCTTGTTCAATATCACAATAACCAATCTTGCTAATTCGTATCTGTTGCATAAATGTTGAAATTTACGGTGGTAAATATATACTTAGGGATCAAGTCACAAGCCCATATTTCAACGTCTGTCTGTAATGTTTCCGATATGAACACCGGTCTATCTGTTTGTCTGTAATCTATCTGTTTGTCAGTAATCTATCCGTTTGTCTGTAATGTTTCCGGATATGAACACCGGTCTATCCGTTTGTCTGTAATGTTTGTGGATATGAACACCGGTCTATCCGTTTGTCTGTAATCTATCTGTTTGTCAGTAATCTATCCGTTTGTCTGTAATGTTTCCGGATATGAACACCGGTCTATCCGTTTGTCTGTAATGTTTGTGGATATGAACACCGGTCTATCCGTTTGTCTGTAATGTTTGTGGATATGAACACCGGTCTATCCGTTTGTCTGTAATGTTTGTGGATATGAACACCGGTCTATCCGTTTGTCTGTAATCTATCTGTTTGTCAGTAATCTATCCGTTTGTCTGTAATGTTTCCGGATATGAACACCTGTCTATCCGTTTGTCTGTAATGTTTGTGGATATGAACACCGGTCTATCCGTTTGTCTGTAATGTTTGTGGATATGAACACCGGTCTATCCGTTTGTCTGTAATCTATCCGTTTGTCTGTAATGTTTGTGGATATGAACACCGGTCTATCCGTTTGTCTGTAATCTATCCGTTTGTCTGTAATGTTTGTGGATATGAATGCTGATCTCGAAGTCCGTATTCAGAAGGCACGTGCATCATGACAAGTACCAATACGAGGTAAAGAAAGGATACCTCTGATTAACATTGACTCTTGACGTTTGAGGAGAACACGGGATTAATTGTTTTAAAGAAAACAGTTCCTCGTGTCTCTATGAAGCCAAACACAACACGTGAGGCACAATCACAATCGCATATTGTATTTTACTGAGACGTTACGCGTAACAAAGTTCTTGGTTTAGAGGCGCGTGCCATTGGTAAATTGGGTCATATGAAGTAGCTTTACCTGGCGAACTATGACAGTTGGTTGTCACAGATATAAAACACAACGACTGCCTATTCATTAACACATTTACAATTCAATGTCATTTCTGAACGTTTGTTAAAGTAACTTAAAGTTCCTCTTTATATTGATTTAAGACTGGTAGATCTGTTGACTGATTGGAGTCACATGGACATCAAGGTATAATAAATTCCTCTACTTAAACTACTGTGTCGTCGAGAGCTAACATTGTACAGATATACCACGGGTACTGTGGGCACCAGATCCCCTAAAAATTGTGGGCACCGGACCCCCTAACCGCAGGTACTGTTGGCACCAGACTTCCTACTCACGGGTAATGTAAGCGTCGGACCTATAACCTCGGGTACCGTAGGCGTCGGACTCTTTAGCCACGGGTACTGTAGGCGCCGGACTCCCTAACCACGGATACTGTAGGTACCGGACTCCCTAATCACGGATACTGCAGGCGCCGGACTCCCTAGCCACGGATACTGTAGGCGCCGGAATCTCTAACCACGGGTACTGCAGGCACCGGGCTCCCTAACCATAGGTACTGTAGGCGTCGGACTCCCTAGCCACGAGTACTATAGACGCCGGACTCTAACCACAGATACTGTAGGCGCCGGACTCCCTAATCAAGGGTACTGTAGGCGCCGGACTCCCTAGCCACGGGTACTGTAGGCGCCGGACTCTAACCACGGGTACTGTAGGCGCTGGACCCCCTACCCTCCCAGGGCTGTTGGACGCCGGAGTCTTTAGTAACAGATAAACATCGCCGAGGCGTGTTATGTTTGTGTAACACACGAAACATCCCCATATAATACTGATTTATAAACACATCTCTAACACGAAACATCTTTAAGGTAGTACTTTACATCGTCATAATGGCTGACTTCCTTTAAAAACATGGATGAAAAAATCGATATCAGCAATATTGGACTTTTCCTTTTCCATTTAAATACCTAGGCGAGTAGCTCAGTAGGTTAGAATACCGACTGCTGAACTGTCGGTCGCAGGTTCGAGTTCTGCAGGGGTTTTATTTTTTTTTCCAGATTACCTTCTAATAAAACTGTATTTTTTGACAAAATAAAGTAAATTTGAAAATTTTCAAATTCAAAATATTGTTGTACATATCCTCAACTTTTCATCTACATCAAATTTCCCTGGTGTAGCGTACCTCCTTATCTGATGCGGATTCATAAACACATCTCTAGTATATTGACGAGATATCTCTTGACGCGATTTTAATTATACGGATTTTTCGTATGAAATACTTCGTTAATGTGTCTTACAAAAATTAAAGTTCGGTCCACCGGAGATTAATGGGGATGGGCTGTGTCTGTACCCACACGTGTGTCTGTGACAAAATTCAAAATTCAAATATACACCTCACATGTGTGTAGACAAAATAAAATTTCTGTATTTTTATTCATAGTTATGCCAGGTGATCTTAGGAAAGTTTTTCATTAAGATTCCGCGCCCTGCATTGGCGAGCACTTACTGCAACACAGAAGATAAACTCCACATTTTCTGTTTCAAATAAAACCCCTGTTACTATGGTAAACAATTTCAAACTATCAGCGAGCTCTCGCAACATCCGTCCACAATATTTGTGTAATAATTGGAATACATTTTATGATTTATTGATTAAGCGGATTAAGGAGAATCATCATAGTTTTTAAATTAAATAATGCAGAAATGACAAAAGTGGAAGTCTTACCTTGCAGTGATTGCTTCTTGTCTGTCGGCTTGGCTCTCACAGATTGATGAGCCAGTGAGCGGTTATCCGATATAAAGGCTCTAGAAACGCCTTCAGTTATAATTGGTTAGTTGTAAAACACAGATTGGCTCCCAGAGAATCACGAGGAGGCAGTGGAATGTTGTTATACATACTTATTGTCAAAGATTTCATATAAAAAACTGAAGATCAGTGTTCAATCTCTTAAATCTCATAAAGAATGTGAAATTAAGGAGAAGGATAAACACAGACCCCCGGGCACACCAGAGGACAGGCTCCCGGACACACCAGAGACCAGACCCCCGAACACACCAAAACCAGACCCCCCGGGCACACCAGAGACCAGACCCCCGGGCACACCAAAGGCCAGGTCCCAGGGCACACCAGAGGCCAGGTCCCAGGGCACACCAGAGGCCAGGTACCAGGGCACACAGATATCACACAGGTGGGAGCAGGTGTCTGAGAGGAATTCCCTGTCGACCGGTCACACCCACCGTGAGCCCTATCTATTGATCGGGTAAACGGAGTAACCCGCAGTCAAAATCAGCGTGTAACCATTTTGTTTACCAGTTTAAGCATGACGCAGATGTATACCACTCTTCTATGAGGAGAAATAATTCACTTCTACTTGATTGACAGGGCGCACTGAAAGAAATACTTAGAAATATTGTATTTCCTATCTTGCGACGGACACACCCCTCTATGACAACACTGCTTTTTTATTCGCATCACAACACTGTTGAGTTGTAGGTCCGCCATGAAAATGAAAATCCAGACACCATAAGATGCCTTTGTTTGAGCGATGTTTTTTCCCTCGATGTTAAACAAGGCATGGTCAATCTCTACTTGTACACAAAAACACTGTGGTAAAAATCTGCATATGCATGATACGTATATTGAAATCATGGCGTAAAACAGCGGTGCATGTATCATGTGAGAAATCAAGTCAAGTATTTGAAGATTTTGTTTCATTTTAAAATACATTTTCACATGGGGGGGGGGGGGTTGCTTGATCCGCCTCTCAAAGCATAAAATATCTCACATTAGACCGGATGAGGTTATGCCACAATGAGTCGGTTTACATGCATGTCGCGATCGGGCAGTTGCTGAAAGTTTACTGTGTCGGATTTAATCAGGGCCAGTGACAATGTTACATGCTATGGAAAGTTTTATGTAATTTAAAACTTATAATAAAATTTAAAAAAAACTGCAAGTTATCACATTTTCTGGTACATATGTACTCATGTACCTGACGACGTATAGAATTCACAGTTTCTGTCCTTTCTGTCGGAGTGACTTGAAAGTGAATCATAAAGAGGAATGTTGCACCTGAAGAATTTGACGTAGATGAAAAATGGAGGATATGTATAACAATATATTTTGAAAATTTCCTAATTTATTATTTTATTTTGTCAAGATATGCAGTTTTATTAGAAGGTAATCTGCTATAATTTTAAAACTCCTACTGGACTCGGACCTGTGATCTACAGTTCAGCAGTCGATGTGCTAACCTACTGAGCTACTCAGCGGGGTATTTAAATCCAAAAAGAATAGACTAATATTGCTGATGTTGATTTTTCATCTATGTTTTAAATGGAAGTCAGCCATTATGAAGATGTAGAGTACCTCCTTAAATGGAAGTCAGCCATTATGAAGATGTAGAGTACCTCCTTAAAAGGCTAAACATTCAGTTACACGTGTAGACTCAGCATATTTTCAGCTATCAAAATCAGTTGCGAACTCCACCCTCAATAACCATTTGAAAAATAAATCATATGCTCCGGCTATAGGCCCACAAAGAACCAAAATATTTTCACGGTTAACACTTCGTCGATGGTTCATTTCTATCTATCAGTGTTTGTTTAGATTTATATAAGCTAAGGCTTGTAGTCTTTTTGCAATAAATAAGACACAAAACCTTAAATACATGTATGTACTTTTGCATTTATTGTGATTTCAATTTACGACATATATCTCGTTTATAAAGAAATCAATTATGACTCATTGATTGTACATTGTAATTTGTAAATATTGTTTAACGTCCCACATGAGAATATTTCAATCATATGGAGACATCACCATTGCCGGTGAAGGGCTGCAAAATTTACGCCGATGCTCGGCGCTTACGATATTGAGCAGGGAGGAATCTTTATCGTGCCACACCTGCTGTGACACGTGGCCTCAGTTTCTGAGGTCTCATCCGAAGGATTGCCCCATTTAGTCGCCTCTTACGACAAGCAAGGGGTACTGAGGATCTATTCTAACCCGGACCCCACGGTAGTAGATTAAATATCAGGGGCGGATTCAGGAATTGCGGTTACGGGGGGCGCCACTTTATGAGGCAGGGGGTCTGGATTTTACATATTTTATAGGGCTTGAAATATGTCTCCTATGTAGTCATTCTACTATTTTCTATTATTTTTTATAAAGTGAAATTAATAAAATGACGCAAATTTTAAGGGTTTTTGGAAAAAAATAAGTTTTCCCAATAAAGTAATTCAAGAAATCAAACGATTTTGTCATTTATTTCCCCGGGAGTGGAAGAAATTATTGCTTCTTTGCTTCGTTTAATACATTTTTCTAAACAAGATACCACGTACGATTGACCTTAAATTTGAAAAAAATGACGGGGGGCGCGCGCTGGCTGCGCCCCTTTTAGATCCGCTACTGGGTATGAAATATAGAGTTTTCTACATGTTATTGTTGATGCACAATTAAGTTACATTCTTAACACTGGTGGGAATGTTTTGCTATTTCTATACAGAGATTGATTATTCGACTACTTCTATTCATATCAATCTAATCTTCAGATCAACAAATGCACTGCTCCCGTCGCTTATCGTGATTTTTTTTATGGATTGTTTTAACATTATAAGTCTGTCTCCGTTACACAGAAAAATACCCTAATGCTGTAATTTAAAATGTACATGGATCGGAATAAGGACCCGAGTCCCTCTTACTGATAGGCAGTGCCACTTTCTACGAAAAATCAAACAGATATTCTGGAATATGTTTTTATTTAAACGGGGCAGGTTTAAAGGGAGTCACGCGTGCATGTACGTGTATTTTAACAATACTACACATGTACTACACATGTACACTAATAGAGAGATACTAAGTAGATGTAGTGTTACAGCGTCATGCCGTGGTCACAGCGTGCTATAAAAATCAATAGCCACGTCTTACAGTCTAAATGTATCTTATCAATAACAATCTTTTTTTAATCGGAAATTGAGTCTGTTTGTGAATCATTCACATTAATTTCAATGCGATATTATCTCCTTTTTTGTCACTAATATATTGATTTATTCAAACTTCTTCATGATCTTTCATTTGATTTTGTTGCAGAGTCAGTCAATGGAAAAATGAGATGTTAGTCTGTCAGAGGTCTTCATCAATATTTACTTCCTGTTTTAACCAATGTAACGGAGGGTGCAGCTTTTCAAGAGAAAAATAATTAATTGACATCAATGTCAGTTCTTCCTTATAGCTCGGTGCTTCCCTGATTAAATCATTCTCTTTATGACCGGAAGGCCGTGCGCACGTGTGTACCCTGGGCGCGTCATGCCTGAGACGCACGTACATGTATATGTACCTAGTGGAGTCTCCGCCGCCAAAGGCATTGAATTTAGATGTTGAGGGGAAAGTCGCAGGTCTTTCCGATCAGACCCTAAAATCTAAGGTCCTTAGTAACAGCAGGCGTTGTCACGATAAATAACCCTCACTGTTCTAGTCCAGAGCGCCATGTAGGCTCATAGTAACAGTAGGCGTCGTCATGATAAATGACCCCACTGCGCATGCTCTAGCCCAGAGCGCCATGTATAGTCAAAATTTGTTGCGTTTCAATAACAGCTGGTGACGTCTCTGAATAGATTCAAAATTATCGATAGGACGTAAATAAAACACAAGGAGATCACCTAAGCAAGTGAGCGTCTCTGATCAAAATTTGTCATCGGTTGATTGGTTTTAAGGTACACCATTGCCGGTGAAGGGCTGCAAACTTTAGTCCTATATTCGGCGCTTATGGCCTTTCAGCAGGGAGGGGTCGTTATCGTGCCACACCTGCTGTGACACGGGACCTCGGTTTTACATTGGGATTTATGGGGAAAATATATAACAATTTTTTTCAGCATAAGAGCAGAGCCATGACTATCATATCAATATCCAAATATAAGTTTATATCACAGCCACCGAGTGTAGGGCCGGGACACCGAGTGTAGTGCCGGGACATCGAGTGTAGGGCCGGGACACAGAGGGTAGGGCCGGATAACCATAATGGAACTAGCTTTTATATGGGAACATTCCATTCGGATCCAGTAGTTTATGCAAAAAAAAAAAAAAAAAAAAAAAAACTCAAACAAACCAACCTTTCAAAATCTATTTCTCAGGACAACAGGGTCATGATTAATCATTTATATATACAAGCATTATCAGGAAAGAACACATTCACATTTGAACAATTCGCCGCACCCGGGGTACGTCAGGGCTACCACAGGGGGAAACGTCAGGGCTACCACAGAGGGGGTACGTCAGGGCTACAACAGGGGGAAACGTCAGGGCTACCACAGAGGGGGTACATCAGGGCTACCACAGGGGGGAGGGGTACGTCAGGGCTACAACTGGGGGAAACGTTAGGGCTACCACAGGGGGATACGTCAGGGCTACCACAGGGGGAAACGTCAGGGCTACCACAGGAGGATACGTCAGGGCTACCACAGGGGGGAACGTCAGGGCTACCACAGGGGGATACTCAGGGCTACCACAGAGGGGGTTCATCAAGGCTACCACAGGGGGGTACATCAGGGCTACCAGAGGGGGCACGTCAGGGCTACCACAGGGGGAAACGTTAGGGCTACAACATGGGGGGGGTACGTCAGGGCTACCACAGGGGGGTACGTCAGGGCTACCACAGGGGGAAACGTCAGGGCTACCACAGGAGGATACGTCAGGGCTACCACAGGGGGGAACGTCAGGGCTACCACAGGGGGATACTCAGGGCTACCACAGAGGGGGTTCATCAAGGCTACCACAGGGGGGTACATCAGGGCTACCAGAGGGGGTACGTCAGGGCTACCACAGGGGGAAACGTTAGGGCTACAACATGGGGGGGGGGTACGTCAGGGCTACCACAGGGGGGTACGTCAGGGCAACCACAGGGGGATACGTCAGGGCTACCACAGGGGGGGGGTACGTCAGGGTTACCACAGAGGATCAAAATTGTACTCAGAAATATCAGTAAAGTTGTACATAAAAATATCAGTAAAGTTGTACATAGGAATGTTAGTAATAAGATTGTTTTCTCACGGACCGCTAGTCTATGATTAGTCACGGACTGCTACATGTAGTCTACGATTAGTCACGGACCGCTAGTCTATGATTAGTCACGGACCGCTAGTCTATGATTGGTCACGGACCGCTAGTCTATGATTAGTCACAGAGTGCTAGTCTACGATTAGTCACGGACCGCTAGTCTATGATTAGTCACAGACCGCTAGTTTATCATTAGTCACGGACCGCTAGTCTACGATTAGTCACGGACTGCTAGTCTATGATAAGTTACGGACCGCTAGTCTATGATTAGTCACGGACCGCTAGTCTATGATTGGTCACGGACCGCTAGTCTATGATTAGTCACGGACCGCTAGTCTACGATTAGTCACGGATCGCTAGTCTATGATTAGTCACAGAGTGCTAGTCTACGATTAGTCACGGACCGCTAGTCTATGATTAGTCACAGACCGCTAGTTTATGATTAGTCACGGACCGCTAGTCTACGATTAGTCACGGACTGCTAGTCTATGATAAGTTACGGACCGCTAGTCTATGATTAGTCATGGACCGCTAGTTTATGATTAGTCAAGGACTGCTAGGTTATAATTAGTCACGGACCGCTAGTCTATGATTAGTCACGGACTGCTAGGATATAATTAAAGTCACGGACCGCTAGTCTATAATTAGTCACGGACCGCTTGTCTATGATAAGTCACAGACCGCTAGTCTATGATTAGTCACGGACCGCTAGGTTAGGATTAGTCACGGACCGCTAGTCTATGATTAGTCACGGATCGCTAGTCTATGATTAGTCACAGAGTGCTAGTCTACGATTAGTCACGGACTGCTAGTCTATGATTAGTCACAGACCGCTAGGCTACGATTAGTCACGGACTGCTAGTCTACGATTAGTCACAGACCGCTAGTCTATGATTAGTCACGGACCGCTAGGCTACGAGTAGTCACGGACTGCTAGTCTACGATTAGTCACAGACCGCTAGTCTACGATTAGTCACGTTGATAGGCACGTTGACCGGCTATATCGATCGACCTAATTACTGATGTCGATCATGTTAAAGCTGAGAAAGTGGACATAATTCATTTGTTACAGTTTAATATCACACTGTTTCACCGACTCAATTTCACATAGAATGACAGCACAACTGTGAAGAAGGAATTGATACTTTAAGCTTCTAATTATTCACCTATAAACGTAGAAAATAAAAAAATAATAATAAAAAAACCCACACAGTATTTGTTTTTTCTTGTGAAACGTGTGTTGAATAATTTCATCTGTTATAAGTATGTCATGAACTTGTGTACATGACAACGCCTTCTGCAGGGTATATGCGCAAGATTCAAGATGCTGAAAAATAACACGGATCCTGTGTGTACTGGGGAATTTTCGTTCCGGAAGTGGATTCACATCAGATATTGTATTGCAATGACCTTCACTTTCAAAGCCAGATAATATAACGAGCATTGATACTGAAGTTAAGGAGTATTCAACGAAATTTCAAATATATATGCTGAAATTTACCTTGTACAAATATATGTGCTGAAATTTACCTTGTACAAATAGATGTGCTGAAATTTACCTTGTACAAATAGATGTGCTGAAATTTACCTTGTACAAATACTTTGTGCTAAAACTTTTGACAGAATTTTTTTTATCCTAGCCAAAGCATCACACTCTATGTTAAAAAGGGTGTGATGTGGTGTATGTGTGGGGAAGGGGATGTCTTTCTGAGGTGTTGCTATGTGTGGGGTGGGTGGGGGTAGGGGTGTCTTTCTGAGGTGTTGCTATTTGCCTTTCATTTATTTACGATGTGGTAAATATTCTATTGTTTCAGTGCTGTTTTGTATGTATCGCTATAAATTATAATTGAATCATTACTGGAGTTGGCATCTCTGCAGCAATCACGGTGTGAATAGTTGACGTGAAGGTTTCTCCATGTGTTAACATGATAGTGCCTGATATGGAGGCATTGGCTCTAGCTGGACATTTCCCAGTGTTGTCACGGTCAACTGAATCTGCTCTTGAAGAAGGTAAGAGAGATGTGTTCCTGCCGCAACAGCATCCGTCTTCAGTTGTGTTTTTTTTTTTTTTTGAGTTCTAGAGCATCAACGTCTGGGATGCTTAAGTTCTTAGTAGTACGGGTATCATGTTATATGAAAATGACTTAAATGTGTTAGGTTTGAAATTATAATTTCATAATCAGTAATATTTTGTCAGTATCTCATGTTTGGCATTAAGCTGTGGACAGACCTTTTTATTAGAGTCTGTTTAGGTTTTCCAACAACCATGGAAGCAACTGATTCAGAATTAATTTCAGATCCACGGGGTTTGTGCTACTGGTGTGATGTATTAGTACATTCAGGTCCACGGGGTTTGTGCTACTCGTGTAGTATATTAGTACATGAAAGGACCGAGGGTACGTCAATCAAGCCGATGTTTCTGTAGGGTATCAATGTATACATCGTGCCGACAACATGCGAATAAGTACACGTACCACTTACTCTAAAACGAGGAATACTAAGGTGGCAGGAGACAGTTTCTTTGGTTCTGAAACGTGTGGATAGGGGGTATACATCAAAGTCAGATTATGACAGACTAATGAAAAATCATATTTCCCTTTTATGTCAATACTTGTATTTCATATCAGTGTAGTTAATAAATTATGACCCTAAATTACATGTAATCTATAAATACTGGTGCTGGTGCACAAAACATGCTCTGAGCAGGTTCCCCATTTTTGCGGTGATTTTCTCTCATTTGGGCTAATCCGCACCACCCCCACACCATCACAGTACCAAACATGGGGATTTAGACACTGTGCACAATCAAGAACCCTATCTGCCCTTCTCAAAAATCTACTTCTCATATGTGGCCATCCACCTTCCCTTCACAGCTACAGACCTTTTGCTGGACCCTGCATGTTTTCACCGGAATTTCTTCAGCAACTGACCACGTGTCTTAATTTCGTATTTGTATGCTAGGAATCACGGTGACACCTACATGTACATGTTGTATATCAACATTTTCATTAAGCACTCCGCTGCATTTGACATGCATCCTAAAATTATTGTATACATTTTTACACATGTAATATCACTTCAAATATGGGGTATTTCCATTTTTTGAAAAAGTTAACCGGGGCCTGTAGTGCGAGACTGTCCCCTGCTACCTAAACATGTAACATGCGAATAAGTACCACTTACTCGAAAAGGAGGAAGACTAAACATGCACTTTTCATCACACATTTATTGCAATTTTAATCAATAGAGAATAGAACAAGATTTTATATGCATTAATAAACCTTTCATAGATCGGTAAGTACATACCCGGTCTGCCTGAGCAGTGACTCTCGGTGATAGTCGATGTTACTAAGTGTCGTATTTATCTTGTGTGGACGCTCATTTTTCAGCATAGATTGGTAATAGTTTGTCGCTATAGATCGGTAACAGTTTGTCGCTAGGTAACAGTTTGTCACTATAGATCGGTAACAGTTTGTCGCTAGGTAACAGTTTGTCGCTAGGTAACAGTTTGTCACTATAGATCGGTAACAGTTTGTCGCTAGGTAACAGTTTGTCGCTAGGTAACAGTTTGTCGCTATAAATCGGTAACAGTTTGTCGCTAGGTAACAGTTTATCACTAGGTAACAGTTTGTCACTATAGATCGGTAACAGTTTGTCGCTAGGTAACAGTTTGTCGCTAGGTAACAGTTTGTCGCTATAAATCGGTAACAGTTTGTCGCTAGGTAACAGTTTGTCGCTAGGTAACAGTTTGTCACTATAGATCGGTAACAGTTTGTCGCTAGGTAACAGTTTGTCGCTAGGTAGCAGTTTGTTGCTAGGTAACAGTTTATCACTAGGTAACAGTTTGTCGCTATAGATCGGTAACAGTTTGTCGCTATAGATCGGTAACAGTCTGTCGCTATGGATCGGTAACAGTTTACCGTTATAGATCGGTATCTGTACATTGGTGAAATTGAAAGGTTTGTCTTTTTAAAAAAAAGATTGAACATTCTTGGAAAGATGTTTATTGCGAGAAACGGATATGTTCTTCCTAGAACTCGCAACCTGCAGTGTAAGATCCATTGTAACTTTTCTAAAATTATTTTTGCAACAGAAATGCATGGTTTTATCACGAATTGTAAAAATATAAATAATACCCGTAATCCCAAGCATGCAGTTATTCCCAGTGTTGGTGAACTTTTCTCGTAATTTACAGTGTTGGTGAAATTTTCTCATAATTTACAGTGTTTGTGAACTTTTCTCGTAATTTACAACGTTTGTGAACTTTTCTCGTAATTTACAGTGTTTGTGATTTTTTCGAACAGCCCTCGTGAATCACCGGAGCGAGCAGAAAGAAATAATCCAAAAAATAAAAAAATATATACATTGTATACATTTACATATAGATCAGTGTCGGCTGTAACGACATTTAACAGACAGGGAAACCGAATTATTTCAATCTTCTATGGAACCCTTCTTGCCAGAAACAACAGCACACGGGGAACAGTTCAGAATTCACGTCCGGCATCTTTTGTGTCCTGGACATAATTGAAAAACCAGATTAACTTACAGTGGAAATCATGTAGTTATGGCAATCCCTCACCCCTCTTATTCTGGTTTGATGATCATTGGTCCATGGTGCTCAGATGCTCATTTTAAATGCTGTATTTTTTCATCTCTGAAATAAATGGATCCGCCCATGGGATGTGAGTGGCTACACATTTCTGCTATATGTTGGTGTAAGTGGTTACAAAAACACTTTTTTATCAATTTGGTATATGTGTGGGTATGGATGTGAGAACAGAACTCTTCTGTCGCGCGCATGTGCGTATGTGTGTGCGCATGTGTGGTTCAATTAAAAAAAAATGTCTGTCGTGTAAGGTTTGTCCGTAGTACCGGGGTACGTGGGTTCATGCTAATTAAATTCCGATACGTGGCGTGGGTACATGTGCGTTCCGTTTCCTGCATAGTAAAACAAAATATTGTGCCGGATGTGTACCGCACGTGTAACAGTTTTGAGTCTCCCGTTTTGTGATCCCTTTATTATATGACAAAACAACGGAGCGTACGTGCATATGTGTGCGTAAAAACACCCTTGTGAGGAAATGCTTATTAAGTTGATATTGTTTATTTTCCTATATCGAGAGATCAGGATGCAGATTTGTATGGAATGAAAAATCAATAACAAAATTCTTCTATACTCTTTACAGTCGCCCTGGCGAGTTCTAATTAAACCGACGTTTTGTGACCCCTCTGGGGCAATGATTATATTAAGCTGAAAACGGCGAGTAACGCTTGCAATGTAATGATACCGTGGGGGCTATCTATAATCACTGACTAAAAAGTAGTTCAAGATGATAGTGCCTAGAGACCATCGTACAACGCATGCATTCGATAATTGACCGCGGAGGCGGATCCAAGATTTCCGAACAGCGGGAGGGGCAAATGAAAATTTTTTTTGGGGGGGGAGTTCTACTCCCATTATTTTGTTGATTTGTGGCGAAAAAGGGGGCGGGGGGGGGGGTGGGGGTGGGGGTGACGGTCGCCCCTCTAAATCCACCAAAGTGACCAGTAGTATACAATTCTGTGTCAAGTAGGAGCTTGTAATTTTTCTCTATGACGAAATCGTGGTTTGCGCAAGTACTTCAGTTGCCTTTTATTCGTTACATGTATGTTCAACTTGTTCGCAGTTTGATGTCCTGTCAAATTAACTGTTTCTTGTTCGTAGTTCGGTGCCCTGTCAAATTAACTGTTTCTTGTTCGTAAATCGGTGCCCTGTCAAATTAACTGTTTCTTGTTCGTAGTTCGGTGTCCTGTCAAATTAACTGTTTCTTGTTCGTAGTTCGGTGCCCTGTCAAATTAACTGTTTCTTGTCCGTAGTTCGGTGCCCTGTCAAATTAACTGTTTCTTGTTCGTAGTTCGGTACCCTGTCAAATTAATTGTTTCTTGATAACAAAGTCGCCTGTACAAATATGGTTATGTTTTTTATCAATGACCTTGAAATGATCTTTGTTTTTAGAGACCTTGAATTTTAGAGACCTTGAAATGACCTTTGTTTTTAAAGACCTTGAAATGACCTTTGTTTTTAAAAACCTTGAAATGTCCTGACCCACTTTGACCCACTCTCTGGTCATTTTAACCATTGTGCCATTTAAGAGAAACGTGAAAAATATGTTTGGCAAATTTCGATTTATTTTTTAACAGTTGCTGCATAGACGAACCCCCAGCAAATTTGGGAGGATGACGCCATTGGTGGAGGTTAAATGGTGCCTGCGATTTCATGTTCATCGTTACTTCTCAAAAGAAGTTGGTTAAGGAGTCATCCATAATTGTCAACCATTTCAAAGTGTGCAAAAAGCACGCTCGGGGAGAGGGGGTAAAAAATCGACAATTTTACCGTACGTTCTTTTTTCTCTTGGTAATTTTAGACAGGTCAGACTTATAAACTGAATAAAACATCAATGTTCTGGACAATGCTTTATTACTATTTATTCCAGTACCTTGCACAACAGGGAAAAAAGTTGCTATGTAACACCGTAAACGTGCTATAGTCCCTTCTAAATTTTCAATTATGAACAAAATACTAGAACCAATACCTGAAAGCATTTAAAGCAAACTCATAGTTTGTTTGAAAACTGAATCTGAAACCTCAGTTTGAAAAAAATACAAATATGAAACGATTTAAAAAAAATTATCATGCAGTCACTCGAGTCAACATAACCAGGTAGTTTATACTTGTTAAAAATAAATTACATCATGTACAGGGGATGGATAAATATGCATGTAGCAATATTTGCTTGTTTCCGTATTG
Source organism: Ostrea edulis (assembly GCF_947568905.1). Lineage (NCBI taxonomy): Eukaryota > Metazoa > Mollusca > Bivalvia > Ostreida > Ostreidae > Ostrea > Ostrea edulis. The sequence goes on along the minus strand of NC_079173.1, from coordinate 2,932,755 downwards.
TTGTATTTTTATATAATTCATGGTTGTAATATATATGTTGGTTATGAATAAAATATTGAGTATTAAAGGTAAACTAATAAAATTACAGAAAGTGATTGCATTTTGATGCAGTAAATGATTTACCTAATGAATTTGCATATCAAACACATGTATGAAAACCTAATTGAAAAAAAATATATAAATTCAAGTTTCTATTATCTAGAATCCTTCTATACATGTTTTGTTTTTTTTAATTTCATTCCCTGTTTAACAAGAAAAAAAGCATTTTTAATACTCCACTGTTAATACTGATAGTTTGTCTTAATAAGTTTATAAATGCACATTTAAAATACAAAATTGTAATGCCTATAAAAAAGACAACACATCTTTATTTTTTTCTATAAAAACATAACTCTATTATATACACAAGATTTGCACATTTATAAAACATTATATCATTCATATATAACAAGAAATAGGGGTATCAATATTAACGAACTCAATGTTTGAACTAAATTGCTCATAAACTTGATTGTCGATCTTCTTGTTGGGAATTTGAAAATGGTTGATGTACACTTTTTGAAGGGGGGGGGGGGTCTCAAAAAATGTGCTTTTTGCACACTTTGGAAAATGGTTGACAATTATGGATGACCCCTAAATCACTTATATGTACTATATGGCGAACTAAGGATGACATTTTGTTTTTAAGATTTACTGAGTAGAACGTGGTGTTGTTTGTTGAATTTACGTCCCGTCGAGAATGTTTCACTCGTGTTGGGACGTCACTAGCTGTAGGCGGAGTACCACAAATTTAGATCTATGGTTAGCGCTCAGGGCGTAGCAGTGAGGCTTAATTATCTTGTCAACGCCTGTTGTGACAAGGGACCTCCTTTTTGTAAAGGTCATATCCGAAAGACCCGTGATTCTCACTTCTAAATGCCGAGCGCTTGGTGAAGGTACAATCACTACCCGTGTTAACGTCTTAGGTTTAACGCGGTCATGGCACGAACGGGGTTCGAAATCACGACCTCCCGGTTACGAAGGGAACGCTCTACCACTGAATTACCGCGACCGATCGCGCGAGGGATTGAAATTCACTGAAAACGACGAGAGACATTACATGTATATGTAATCATAACTATATTATCTCTATACAATCATTGGGAGTGTCAGTTCGAAAACGCGGAGTTTCACCGATCACTGGTAGTAATTCTTTAAAACACAGACTGATATACTTTGTGAATTTGATGTTCCGCAGCATGTTAAACTATCGCTATCCACGTCCCGCTAATGACAACTATTTCATATTTTCCATATTTCCCTCCTTCATATTCTAAAAGAAAACAGTCATTAAGTGCCAGATAAAAGTTTGGAACACACACAAGGTGCCAAGCCATCCTTTTCTCCCCTGCTATTAATCTTGTTAGAAGTTTGACAACATCTGTTGTACGCTTTGAAGTAATTCGTCTAGATGTTATGATTAAGGGGGTTAATTTCCCACCAAGCAAGATTGTTTTGTACGTTGCCGAAAAACAATATAATATTTTGTTCTGTGTCATTAAAGTACTTCTAACGCTCGGAAGCAACAGAGCATAGCTTCTACAATCATCAAATCGATGTGATGATCTAAGAATATCCTCAATTAAAACTCCTTAATGAATGCGAAATGTGAATTAAGTACCTTTGATAATAAATGTGAAGAGAATGATTTAAGACCACATCCTAGGTCAAGGCTGATGTGCTTTTACAATGATTAAATATAAATAGAATTTTGAAATGATATACCGATGAAGCATTAAAAGGTCTAAGTCTTCAGGAACATGTGCATTGAAGATCTTAATCCCGCGAGGTAGTCTCAAATCCTGACAAACAGACAATGTTAATTATAATCATGTAGAAGTCATTGATATACACAATGTATGATATAATGACAGAGTTATGTAATATAGAAATCATTGAGATGTACAATGTGTGATATAATGACAGAGTAATGTAATATAGAAATCATTGAGATGTACAATGTATGATATAATGACAGAGTCATGTAATATAGAAGACATTGAGATGTACAATGTGGGATATAATGACAGAGTTATGTAATATAGAAATCATTGAGATGTACAATGTATGATATAATGACAGAGTCATGTAATATAGAAGTCATTGAGATGTACAATGTATGATATAATGACAGAGTCATGTAATATAGAAGTCATTGAGATGTACAATGTATGATATAATGACAGAGTTGTGTAATATAGAAGTCATTGAGATGTACAATGTATGATATAATGACAGAGTTATGTAATATAGAAGTCATTGAGATGTACACTGTATGATATAATGACAGAGTCATGTAATATAGAAATCATTGAGATACATAATGTGTGATATAATGACAGAGTAATGTAATATAGAAATCATTGAGATGTACAATGTATGATATAATGACAGAGTCATGTAATATAGAAGACATTGAGATGTACAATGTGGGATATAATGACAGAGTCATGTAATATAGAAGTCATTGAGATGTACACTGTATGATATAATGACAGAATAATGTAATATAGAAGTCATTGAGATGTACACTGTATGATATAATGACAGAGTAATGTAATATAGAAATCATTGAGATGTACACTGTATGATATAATGACAGAGTCATGTAATATAGAAGTCATTGAGATGTACAATGTATGATATAATGACAGAGTCATGTAATATAGAAGACATTGAGATGTACAATGTGGGATATAATGACAGAGTTATGTAATATAGAAGTCATTGAGACGTACAATGTATGATATAATGACAGAGTTGTGTAATATAGAAGTCATTGAGATGTACAATGTATGATATAATGACAGAGTTATGTAATATAGAAATCATTGAGATGTACACTGTATGATATAATGACAGAGTTATGTAATATAGAAGTCATTGAGATGTACAATGTATGATATAATGACAGAGTTATGTAATATAGAAATCATTGTGTGATATAATGACAGAGTTATGTAATATAGAAGTCATTGAGATGTACAATGTATGATATAATGACATAGTTATGTAATATAGAAGTCATTGTGTGATATAATGACAGAGTTATGTAATATAGAAATCATTGAGATGTACACTGAGTGATATAATGACAGAGTTATGTAATATAGAAGTCATTGAGATGTACAATGTATGATATAATGACAGAGTTATGTAATATAGAAATCATTGAGATGTACAATGTGTGATATAATGACAGAGTAATGTAATATAGAAGTCATTGAGATGTACAATGTATGATATAATGACAGAGTTATGTAATATAGAAGTCATTGAGATGTACAATGTATGATATAATGACAGAGTTATGTAATATAGAAGTCATTGAGATGTACAATGTATAATATAATGACAGAGTTGTGTAATATAGAAATCATTGAGACGTACACTGTATGATATAATGACAGAGTAATGTAATATAGAAGTCATTGAGATGTACACTGTATGATATAATGACAGAGTAATGTAATATAGAAGTCATTGAGATGTACAATGTGTGATATAATGACAGAGTTATGTAATATAGAAGTCATTGTACATCTTCAGTTTTATACACATAATACATACTATCGAATAAGAATTATGGAGCCATGTCGTGCTACGAGCTGGATCCAGTTACAGAAACATGGTACAGGGTCTGAGGTGTAGCACCTGACGACGACCTCAAAATTCTTGCCTGATGACGATCTCAAAATTGTTGTCTGGCATAATTTTATAATTTATGATTAACAAAGTAATAACTAGTGGCACTCTATTATCAAAATTTTCTTTGGCGACCCTACCCTAATTCTTTTCTGTATATATTTTAGTTATTTCACATGTATATACATACCTACATCCATATTACTATCACCTGTTACTAATATTAATAATTATGTAATAGTTATGGTATATTTATTTCGGTGTATCTTGAATTGGACGAAGGACGGAGACTCGTGCGATTACTAATTATTACCTTCTATTAGAATCCAAATAAATAACAAATATTTTAAATATTTAATTTTATATTTACTTATTATATTTTTTTAAATTTTAATATACTTAAGGAATAAATTAAATAAAAATCATTATTAAAATTAATATATAAATAAAAATCATAATTTATTTCATTAATTTTTACTTTTTATTTAGTTTTTATAAATATAAGTTACTTCTTTATTTCATTATAATTTATGACATACGACCATCACATGTATGTGTCCGGCCATCAAAAGACAGTACCGCAGTCATCAGACGTGTTGGTACACGATGGTCCTTATTTATTTATATTTATTTATTTTTAAACCATGGGACAACCCATACGTCCCATACGGAGCATATGGAATGTTACTACAACACACTTCAACTTCACTATGTTGGTGCATTTGGGAGGTGTTGGAGGGTGAGGCTGGATCGCAATGAGATGGATAGTATTATGGCAGATAATACAGTCACCAATCGGTTAACGATATATAGTTAACCAATCCTACGAATATCAAACAAACAAAGCATTACTTCCAAGGTGATCCATCGAATAGCGACAGTTACTCTAGACTATTGACATTACTTTTAAACGAGTTGGGTTACTGTAATTTATACATATAATTTACATCTTAAAATTATTATTTAATTAAATAATAAAAATGTTTTGTTTCCAATCTAAATATCATTATGTCTAATTGCTTTACTATTAAGATTTTAATTTTTTACATGTCCTTATACATGTAATTCCATTGATAATTTATGTTTGTTCGGTATTCAATGCATTCATTAACGCAACCTCCTGCTTTGCACATATATATAATAGGCCATCGTACCGTGGTTTCAGCGGGTGAAACGTCACAATATCTCAAATTACGTTGTATGAGCGGTTTCAACAGCGGATGAAACGTCACAATGTCACAAATTACGTCACAAATTACGTTGTATGAGCGTCTTCACAGCGGCTGCCACATAACTAATCTATTCATTCGCCATCTTTAATTTGCATGATTTATAGCTTCCAATATCATTCGTAAGTTTCCTTCCGGTTGGTGAGTAAAAAGTTTTACTTATATGTATAACTAAGGTTTTATCGTGCATGTTTACAAATATGTAAACAGTTTCGTATGTTTATAAGTATGAAAACCACTAAGCATCATTATTCTAATGTTAAAATTTTTATATGTTTACTAATATAGAAACAACTACATGTGTTATACTTATATAAACATCTAAGCATATAATTCGGGTTTTCTATCGTGTATAACTATATGTTTATTAGTATGTAAACAATTACATATATAAGTATCGTAGCATATTAATATTAGGAATATAAACTTTGCGTTTTTATCGTTTTAGTTTATATAAACATGTAGTTAAAATATAGATGCAGCTATACATCAAATCCCGGTATATTATATGTATATATATATGCAAATATACATAAAATCCAGGTATGTTATTATACGTATGTATTTTGTAAACTTCTTTTTATGACGAACATTTAGATGCAATGTCGCAGTTTGTATGTATGCAGGCCTGCTGCATACTATTATATTTAATATATGTAAGCTTGTTGGATGTATGCGATTTGTGATTTTGCATCTATTCTGTATTTTCATTATTTAATCAAATCTATATGTTATGTAATTAAGTATACCACTTCTTATGGTTGGTATTTTATCTGTCATACAATTTTATCATAAGTACTAACTCACCACTTACTACATTATACATCTTCAGTTTTATACACATAATACATACTATCGAATAAGAATTATGGAGCCATGTCGTGCTACGAGCTGGATCCAGTTACAGAAACATGGTACAGGGTCTGAGGTGTAGCACCTGACGACGACCTCAAAATTCTTGCCTGATGACGATCTCAAAATTGTTGTCTGGCATAATTTTATAATTTATGATTAACAAAGTAATAACTAGTGGCACTCTATTATCAAAATTTTCTTTGGCGACCCTACCCTAATTCTTTTCTGTATATATTTTAGTTATTTCACATGTATATACATACCTACATCCATATTACTATCACCTGTTACTAATATTAATAATTATGTAATAGTTATGGTATATTTATTTCGGTGTATCTTGAATTGGACGAAGGACGGAGACTCGTGCGATTACTAATTATTACCTTCTATTAGAATCCAAATAAATAACAAATATTTTAAATATTTAATTTTATATTTACTTATTATATTTTTTTAAATTTTAATATACTTAAGGAATAAATTAAATAAAAATCATTATTAAAATTAATATATAAATAAAAATCATAATTTATTTCATTAATTTTTACTTTTTATTTAGTTTTTATAAATATAAGTTACTTCTTTATTTCATTATAATTTATGACATACGACCATCACATGTATGTGTCCGGCCATCAAAAGACAGTACCGCAGTCATCAGACGTGTTGGTACACGATGGTCCTTATTTATTTATATTTATTTATTTTTAAACCATGGGACAACCCATACGTCCCATACGGAGCATATGGAATGTTACTACAACACACTTCAACTTCACTATGTTGGTGCATTTGGGAGGTGTTGGAGGGTGAGGCTGGATCGCAATGAGATGGATAGTATTATGGCAGATAATACAGTCACCAATCGGTTAACGATATATAGTTAACCAATCCTACGAATATCAAACAAACAAAGCATTACTTCCAAGGTGATCCATCGAATAGCGACAGTTACTCTAGACTATTGACATTACTTTTAAACGAGTTGGGTTACTGTAATTTATACATATAATTTACATCTTAAAATTATTATTTAATTAAATAATAAAAATGTTTTGTTTCCAATCTAAATATCATTATGTCTAATTGCTTTACTATTAAGATTTTAATTTTTTACATGTCCTTATACATGTAATTCCATTGATAATTTATGTTTGTTCGGTATTCAATGCATTCATTAACGCAACCTCCTGCTTTGCACATATATATAATAGGCCATCGTACCGTGGTTTCAGCGGGTGAAACGTCACAATATCTCAAATTACGTTGTATGAGCGGTTTCAACAGCGGATGAAACGTCACAATGTCACAAATTACGTCACAAATTACGTTGTATGAGCGTCTTCACAGCGGCTGCCACATAACTAATCTATTCATTCGCCATCTTTAATTTGCATGATTTATAGCTTCCAATATCATTCGTAAGTTTCCTTCCGGTTGGTGAGTAAAAAGTTTTACTTATATGTATAACTAAGGTTTTATCGTGCATGTTTACAAATATGTAAACAGTTTCGTATGTTTATAAGTATGAAAACCACTAAGCATCATTATTCTAATGTTAAAATTTTTATATGTTTACTAATATAGAAACAACTACATGTGTTATACTTATATAAACATCTAAGCATATAATTCGGGTTTTCTATCGTGTATAACTATATGTTTATTAGTATGTAAACAATTACATATATAAGTATCGTAGCATATTAATATTAGGAATATAAACTTTGCGTTTTTATCGTTTTAGTTTATATAAACATGTAGTTAAAATATAGATGCAGCTATACATCAAATCCCGGTATATTATATGTATATATATATGCAAATATACATAAAATCCAGGTATGTTATTATACGTATGTATTTTGTAAACTTCTTTTTATGACGAACATTTAGATGCAATGTCGCAGTTTGTATGTATGCAGGCCTGCTGCATACTATTATATTTAATATATGTAAGCTTGTTGGATGTATGCGATTTGTGATTTTGCATCTATTCTGTATTTTCATTATTTAATCAAATCTATATGTTATGTAATTAAGTATACCACTTCTTATGGTTGGTATTTTATCTGTCATACAATTTTATCATAAGTACTAACTCACCACTTACTACATTATACATCTTCAGTTTTATACACATAATACATACTATCGAATAAGAATTATGGAGCCATGTCGTGCTACGAGCTGGATCCAGTTACAGAAACATGGTACAGGGTCTGAGGTGTAGCACCTGACGACGACCTCAAAATTCTTGCCTGATGACGATCTCAAAATTGTTGTCTGGCATAATTTTATAATTTATGATTAACAAAGTAATAACTAGTGGCACTCTATTATCAAAATTTTCTTTGGCGACCCTACCCTAATTCTTTTCTGTATATATTTTAGTTATTTCACATGTATATACATACCTACATCCATATTACTATCACCTGTTACTAATATTAATAATTATGTAATAGTTATGGTATATTTATTTCGGTGTATCTTGAATTGGACGAAGGACGGAGACTCGTGCGATTACTAATTATTACCTTCTATTAGAATCCAAATAAATAACAAATATTTTAAATATTTAATTTTATATTTACTTATTATATTTTTTTAAATTTTAATATACTTAAGGAATAAATTAAATAAAAATCATTATTAAAATTAATATATAAATAAAAATCATAATTTATTTCATTAATTTTTACTTTTTATTTAGTTTTTATAAATATAAGTTACTTCTTTATTTCATTATAATTTATGACATACGACCATCACATGTATGTGTCCGGCCATCAAAAGACAGTACCGCAGTCATCAGACGTGTTGGTACACGATGGTCCTTATTTATTTATATTTATTTATTTTTAAACCATGGGACAACCCATACGTCCCATACGGAGCATATGGAATGTTACTACAACACACTTCAACTTCACTATGTTGGTGCATTTGGGAGGTGTTGGAGGGTGAGGCTGGATCGCAATGAGATGGATAGTATTATGGCAGATAATACAGTCACCAATCGGTTAACGATATATAGTTAACCAATCCTACGAATATCAAACATACAATGTATGATATAATGACAGAGTTATGTAATATAGAAGTCATTGAGATGTACAATGTGTGATATAATGACAGAGTCATGTAATATAGAAGTCATTGAGACGTACAATGTGTAATATAATGACAGAGTTATGTAATATAGAAATCATTGAGACGTACACTGTATGATATAATGACAGAGTTATGTAATATAGAAATCATTGAGATGTACAGTGTGTGATATAATGACATAGTTGTGTAATATAGAAGTCATTGAGATGTACAATGTATGATATAATGACAGAGTCATGTAATATAGAAGTCATTGAGATGTACAATGTGTGATATAATGACAGAGTTATGTAATATAGAAATCATTGTGTGATATAATGACATAGTTGTGTAATATAGAAGTCATTGAGATACACAATGTGTGATATAATGACAGAGTTATGTAACATAGAAGTCATTGAGATGTACACTGTATGATATAATGACAGAGTTATGTAATGTATTTATGTATAAGTCATGGAGATGTTTAATCTATGATTTAATGACAGAATTATGTAATGTATTTATGTAAAAGTCATGGAGATGTTTAATCTATGATATAATGACAGAGTTATGTAATATAGAAATCATTGAGATGTACACTGTATGATATACTGACAGAGTAATGTAATATAGAAGTCATTGAGACGTACAGTGTGTGATATAATGACAGAGTTATGTAATATAGAAGTCATTGAGATACATAATGTGTGATATAATGACAGAGTTATGTAATATAGAAATCATTGAGATGTACACTGTATGATATAATGACAGAGTTATGTAATATAGAAGTCATTGAGATGTACAATGTATGATATAATGACAGAGTTATGTAATATAGAAGTCATTGAGATGTTTAATCTATGATATAATGACAGAGTTATGTAATGTAGAAGTCATTGAGATGTACAGTGTGTGATATAATGACAGAGTTATGTAATATAGAAGTCATTGAGATGTACACTGTATGATATACTGACAGAGTAATGTAATATAGAAGTCATTGAGACGTACAGTGTGTGATATAATGACAGAGTTATGTAATATAGAAGTCATTGTGTGATATAATGACAGAGTTATGTTATGTATTTATGTAAAAGTCATGGAGATGTTTAATCTATGATATAATGACAGAATTATGTAATGTATTTATGTAGAAGTCATGGAGATGTTTAATCTATGATATAATGACAGAGTTATAAGGAAGTACCCCACTGGAAAAATGACCCTGTAAGAAAGGAAACGAACAGACGATAACTGATGACAGTCGTTTAAAACTGATACCTTTTTAGTGAATTATTCTATTTCCTCTAACATGAAAAATAGATTCCTCATTTAAAACTGATGGTCTGTAGTCATTTTGTTTCTTAATATTCACTGTGAATTGAGACATAGTTTTCTTTTGTGACCTTTAGTTCTTGTTTGACCTTCGTTAAGTATAGATCTAGATCACCTGTAATTTAGGTACCTGTAGCTAGGTATATGTATATGTTGAACGTTCCCCATGAATATTGACCTCTTCGCTTATGGACAGTCGTGTTATTTACCGATGTTGAACTCCATAAATACAGATCTTTCTAGGAGGGAAATTTGAACCCTCTTTTTAAATCTAGAAATACATGTAGGTCCCTGTAGTCTGCTCGCCTTAATAAGATATAGTATCACATATGTGATAATTTGTGTTCCCAATCAGCATGCAACTCGTTAGACAATAATATGTATCTTTTTGCAGTGAAATGCATAGGTAAGTCTATTTACAATCTTATGTATGTGGATTTCAATTACTGCTGGTCATATACACCTACCTGTGCAGGTACTTATGATTTACCTGTGTATACGTAAACAAAACTGATTAGCAAACCCAATGATTTATTGACAAATATATCAAACAATAAAACATTTATCTAAACATGCATCCCGTGGGGATCCGGGTTAGAATAGGTCCTCAGTACCCCCTTGCTTGTCCTAGGAGGCGACTAAATGGGGCGGTCCTTCGGATGAGACCGCAAAAACCGAGGTCCCGTGTCACAGCAGGTGTGACACGATAAAGATCCCTCACTGCTCAATGGCCACAAGCGCCGAGCATAGGCCTAGATTTTGCAGCCCTTCACCAGCGGTGGTGACGTCTCCATATGAGTTAAATATTCTCGAGAGGGACGTTAAATAAATTAATATTCAATCAATCAATCAAACATGCACCATGCTAAAGGGCATGGACACGATTTTTGATCGATTGAAATTGACAATGTATTTTGTTATACAGATGTAAAGATCTTTCATAAAATGTGAAAAAAATATTTGTTTACACAAGATATACTTTGTATTACATGAAATGCGACTCCCAATATATCGTGTTTGTCAACACCCTTGTCATAACCAGGAAGCCACGTGCAGAGGCGAGAACACAATATTTCCTAAATGTATAGTCAACATTATGATAAATCAGCTTAAGGTATTGGAAAGAATAAAGAACAGAACATCATTTTCGTTGTAAAAGATTTTTAAAATAGTTTTTCCCCGTCCAAACCGTCACCTTTGTTGTTGGGTCACGTGACATGTAAACAGAAACAGGTACATATCTTAACTACAATTTTGTGTCAGGTTTTTTAATTACTATGTTTTACACGACTCAAATACCATCATATCATTAATCATCTAAAATCTTTTGGTACCAAAATCGAGTCCATGCCCCTTTCAATAAAACAAAATTAGAAATAGATAGTGTAAGTGACGTTGTCATGGAGATATCATTGCTATGTAGACTTTCTCGTGCGATTTTCAATTTTAATGCAGTGTTTGATCCCGTTACCGTGGCAACTTTGGTGAAATCATGCCAAAGTTATTCACAATTTTACCCAAGTGCAATCCTTATTTGTGAATGGTTTACTTTAATGCAGAATTATTCAAATCATCCAATCAGTTGTCACTTTCTATATTTTATTGTTCTTATCTTAGACTAGCATCATGAATACAGCTTTAAACTTCCATTTTCCCAATGGCATCAGTATTTTGGTAGTTAGGGTGGCGTTGTATTCGTGGTGCAAGTTCCCGTAGTGCAATATTTGAGGAGAGTATTTATTTACTCATGTCATCATTCTAGGAGAACAATTATCAATGAATGTACATTAATAAAATCAGCCAAAAACTGAAAGATATTTGCAATATCGTTTAGAACATGCGCGGTACCCCATGGGACTCGAACACGCACTCTACAGATTGCATGGCTCAGCGGTAATCAAATGACGTGATGACAGTGCTGTTATGAAAACAGCCTTATACCGTAGTCCTCATAAAACTCAAAATAAAAAACCTCTGAAGATGGATTAGATAGAAGAGATTAACATTTCACATGATTTGTCTGTTATATTTGTGATGCAGTGTCTTCATTTAAGTGAACACGCGCTGCTTTTGTGAACATTTTACATTGAGATCAGCTTTGAAAGAACCTTTTTCTCCGATCAACTGTATGTACGCGTACAGCGGAAAGGCAACTCTATGTTGTAAATGTAAAGCTTGTCAAATCCCACACTCGATAGTTTTCTTTTTTGAGAAGAAAAGCTGCGTGAAAATAACCATCTATGTCCAAATACTAAGAATTTGAAAAAAACCAAACACACACATATTTACGATGACATAAATTCGGCTCTTTGTGTAACACAGGTACTGACTAATATCGACACTTCGCCAAACGCCCGGCACCGGAAGTGAAAGTCACATGTCACCATTAATGATACGATATATAGCTGTGTTGGTGGTTAGGATGATATAATTATATCATTAGTGATTGATTGATTAAATGTTGTTTAACGTCCCTCTCGAGAATATTTCACTCATATGGAGACGTCACCACTGCCGGTGAAAGGCTGCAAAATATAGGCCTATGCTCGGCGCTTATGGCCATTGAGCAGTGAGGGATCTTTATCATGCCACACCTGCTGTGACACGGGGCCTCGGTTTTTGCGGTCTCGTCCTAAGGACCACCCCATTTAGTCGCCTCTTACGACAAGCAAGGGGGTACTGAGGACCTATTCTAATTAGTGAAGTACGTCACCACTTTATATCATTAGTGAAGTACGTCACCACTTTATATCATTAGTGAAGTACCTCACCAATTTATATCATTAGTGAAGTATTTCACCACTTTATATCATTAGTAAAGTACCCCACCACTTTATATCATTAGTGAAGTACCACACCACTTTATATCATTAGTGAAGTACCTCACCACTTTATATCATTAGTGAAGTACGTCACCATTTTATATCATTAGTGAACTACCCCATCACTTTATGTCATTAGCGAAGTACGTCACCACTTTATATCATTATTGAGCTACCCCACCACTTTATATCATTAGTGAAGTACCTCACCACTTTATATCATTAGTGAAGTAGCCCATCACTTTATATCATTAGTGAAGTACGACACCATTTTATATCATTCGTGAAGCACATCACCACTTTATATCATTAGTGAAGTACCTCACCACTTTACATCATTAGTGGAGCACCTCACAACTTTACATCATTATAATGAAGTACCCCACCACTTTATATCATTAGTGAAGTACCCCACCACTTTATATCATTAGTGAAGTACGTCACCACTTTATATCATTAGTAAAGTCCCGTGTCATGGCAGGCGTTAGCACCGTGTCGTGGCAGGCGTTGGCACCGTGTCGTGGCAGGCGTTGGCACCGTGTCGTGACAGGCGTTGGCACCGTGTCGTGGCAGGCGTTGGCACCGTGTCCTGACAGGCGTTGGCACCGTGTCATGACAGGCGTTGGCACCGTGTCGTGGCAGGCGTTGGCACCGTGTCCTGACAGGCGTTGGCACCGTGTCATGACAGGCGTTGGCACCGTGTCGTGGCAGGCGTTGGCACCGTGTCGTGGCAGGCGTTGGCACCGTGTCGTGGCAGGCGTTGGCACCGTGTCGTGGCAGGCGTTGGCACCGTGTCTTGGCAGGCGTTGGCACCGTGTCGTGGCTGGCGTTGACACCGTGTCGTGGCAGGCGTTGGCACCGTGTCGTGGCAGGCGTTGGCACCGTGTCGTGGCAGGCGTTGGCACCGTGTCATGACAGGCGTTGGCACCGTGTCGTGGCAGGCGTTGGCACAGTGTCGTGGCAGGCGTTGGCACGTTAAAGAACCCTCACTGACCTTTAGCACTATGCACACATGTAGGTCTAATTTTGTGGCACTTCACTACAATTGATGACGTCTCGATATGGGTGCAATTTTTTTTATTGGGACGTAACCTTTTTTCTAGAATTATATAAAAAAGCCCATACAAACTAATCCATTACATGGTTGATTATATTTTTAATTACATACTTTAAAAAGAGTGTTTTGGACCTATATAGAAAGAAAGATGCTATTTGCATATGTATAAAATGTGAAGGAACTTTGAAAACCGTTGAATTGGATTATCTTACCTGATGTTTAAGAACAGTTACCATAGAGACTCACTGGAGGTAAATGTTAAATGTTAATGTAAAATGTTGGAATCTAATATCATCTGGCTCTTTAATTATCATCTAGACCTTATTTTGTACTGAAAAAATAGGGTACACAAATCACAAATGTTAGAATTTAATATCATCTCTCTCTTTAATTATCACCTAGACCTCATTTTATACTGATCACAAATCACAAATGTTAGAATTTAATAGCATCTCTCTCTTTAATTATCACCTAGACCTCATTTTATACTGATCACAAATCACAAATGTTAGAATTTAAGGATGTTTGCTACAGCAGAGAAATTTGATATGGATGAAAAGTGGAAGACATGTAAATTGAGGATTTGGAATTGAAAACTTTCAAATACTTCATTTAGTCAAAAAATGCAGTTTTAGTAAAAAGAAATCGGGGAAAAAAAATAAATAAAACCCCTGCTGGACTCGAACCCACGATCAGTCGACGTGCTAACTTAATGGGTTACTGAGCTAACCGACGATCTTTTTAAATGAATATATATCTATATTTTCCTACGTTTTAAAAGGAAGTCAGCCATTGTGACGATGTAGAGTACGTCCTTAATAGCATCTCTCTCTTAAATTATCACCTAGTCCTTATTTTGTACTGATCACAAATTACAGATGTCAGAATTTAATAGCAGCTTACAAAAACATGAAGTGATTACATAAATCGAAATTGTTATGGAATAGAAGGGAAATCACATATTTTGGAGATATCATCGCTGCAAAAATATTCAGAAGGGGGGTGGGGGTAGTGTCCATACTTCAGGTGCCTCTGGTCACAACCATGCAACTGAACATTGAGAAAAACACAGCCATACGGCTGAAACATTTAGAGAGACAACTTTGTTTAAGTTAGATGTGAAGAAGGCGCACGGTACAGCCATGTCAGGTGGATGTTGAGGAAGGCACGGCACGTCACGTGTTTTTTCATGTGATTTTTCTGGATAGGTTGTGGTTTCTTTGTTTGCTTTTCGTCCCGTTGAGATTTTTCCCCACATATATTGAGACGTTTATCGGGAATTAACGACTGAATAGTCATGATTCAAATGAAAGAAATGTAATTTTCAGTCCCCAAGAAGTAATTATCTCAGAACTGGCCTAGCTAATTAAGTAGGAAACATTAATTACATAATTGAAAGTGATCCGTACATTCATTCTTTGAGGAGAAGATCTCTTCAGTGTATCGTTCTGTCTCCCACGTTTCTGGTGTCTACAAATAGAAAGACTAACTGCTCGTTATTTGTGAATCGAAATAGAATTTTCAGCCGTCGTTGTACGTTATATTGTAATGTTCACTACCGTTTACTGGCCCTAATCCTGGAGGAATTGTAGAAGCACATGGTTGCGTCTTTGAATAGATTGCATTTGTCATTTGTCAATCACAATAAAACCCGGTCTCTACAGCCCAGTAGCTTAGTACTTCGTTACTAGCTTGAAAATACGGATGTATATTGAATTTCTGTTATAAAATTTAGAAATTTATTTCAAAATTAAGGATTATCTCCCTCGTGCATAGCTCTTATCCTTGGACGAATTTGGCTCCACTTTTTTGGCACGCTGTTTTTAGCTATATTTAGCTCTAAAACTTCATAGTTATTTCGGATTTCAAAAATTTCGGTTGAGCATCACTGAAGAGACATTATTTGTCGAAATGCGCATCTGGTGCATCAAAATTGGTACCGTATAAGTTTTACTTTACATCCGCTTGCATTAATTCTCGCTAAAATGATGTATGTGTAGCGCGCGAGTGCATGTTTGTTTGTTTGTGTTTGTGAGTATTTTTTTTAATTTATTTTGTTTGTGCGTTTGTTTGAGAGTATGTGTGTTTGTGAGAGTGTGTTTTTTTGTTTGTGACAGGGAGTGTTTACTTGCGTGCGTGTTTGTTTGTGTAATCGGGTTGTACATATATAAAACTAGCAACATTGATAGTAATCAAATTGTTATATATAAAACTAGTAACATTGATAGTAATCAGATTGTTATATAAAACTAGTAACATTGATAGTAATCAGATTGTTATATAAAGCTAGTAACATTTTTAGTAATCAGATTGTTATATAAAACTAGTAACATTGATAGTAATCAGATTGTATATATAAAACTAGTAACATTGATAGTCATCAGATTGTTATATAAAACTAGTAACATTGATAGTCATCAGATTGTTATATATAAAACTAGTAACATTGATAGTAATCAGATTGTTATATATAAAACTAGTAACATTGATAGTAATCAGATTGATATATAAAGCTAGTAACATTGATAGTAATCAAATTGTTATATAAAACTAGTATCATTGATAGTAATCAGATTGATATATAAAGCTAGTAACATTTTTAGTAATCAAATTACATGTATATATATAAAACTAGTAACATTTTTAGCAATAAGATTTTTGACTTTCCATGAAATGCTTGAAGCTTTCTGATTTTTACTCTTAAGTTATTAATCTATGTTGTCAACAGATGAAAAAAAAATATAGCCAACATAGTGAAAGAAATCAAAGTAAAGAAGTTGGGAATGGTAAATTCAGTGATATTTAACAAATCACAGTTCACGTCAAGGGATACATATAGTTTGCTCATATTTACCCAAACGACGTCGTTCAACAATCTACGATGAGCCGTGCGCGCATACATTTGACGCATGTCATAATTGGTATATCACCCGTTGTCAAGTAAGGGATCGGTCAATATTTATAAGGGGGTTGGGACCGGTGCAAAATGCAATAGGACACACATTAATTTCGACTTACAAACTAATAGGACTCCAACTTTTTCATTTTCAACACTGATAGGACAGAAAATAAATCAATGAACAAAAAATATTATAAAGTATTTCAAACTCTTAATTCAGCTATCTTTTAAACAAGAATACTGAATTGTGTCCATGCTTTATTTCATGTCCAAGTTGAATATACTAGAGACAATTTGCAATAAAATACTGGACCTTTGATTTCTTTTACATTACAACATGTAATTAAAAGTAACAAGATTACAACTAAAGTGTAAACATATCTTTAATAATTTGATAGTTTGCCATTACAACCTATAATTGGGTCAAATGTTGTCTGAATTGTTTCATACCGAGTGTTAGGCCGTTTTGTCACACTGATTTTGACTACGGATAAGGCTCACGGAGGGTGTGACCGGTCGACAGGGGATGCTTACTCATCCTAGGCACCTGATCCTACCTCTGGTATATCCAGGGGTCCGTGTTTGCCCAACTCTCTATTTCGTATTGTTTATTGGAGTTATGAGATTGATCACTGTTCGTTATCTTCACCTTTCATAGAGAATACCGAGATGTGAAAAATACTTGTAAGTATATGAGACAACAATTCAGAAAAACAGTAATTAAAGAATATGCAAAATGTAGCACTTTAAACAATAATTTAACAAAAAGAAGAAAAAAAATAAGATGAAAATAATGAGATTTGTAACTTCACTAGAGAAATTACCGAACAAACATAAAGTAAACAATAGTTTCTTAGGAGCTTTAATCCCTCAGCTGATATAACTGGAGAGACAAATTTTAAGTGATCATTTCAAAGAACTCCAGAGATTTTCTAAATGAAGTAAAAATGGTGTTTAATCATACATATATATTTATTTATTAGATAGGATACACACATTTTTTTTAATTATACATCTGATATAGGCCTATCCGAAAACGTGAGTTATCTCTCTTTGTACTCTAACATTTAGTGTGCTTATGACAACTTCCGGGTAGTAACACGATCATACTGCGCGAAATTCGAGTTACATATCGAATATGGATGCTGAAATTGAAAAATGGTCTATCAAACAGTTAAAATCTTTTCTTCGGGAACGTAAGGAAATGGTCAGTGGAAACAAACAAGAACTCCTTGAACGAGTCAAGGGTGTGATTTTTCTGAACAAAAAAACTGTCTCAGAAACAAGTGTGTCAGATGCTATAAGTGATGGTATTCGGCGTTTTGAAAAGTTAATGACTCCCCTCAGTGAAATTTTACCTGATCCAGAATCTTTAAAATCGAACTGGAAGTCGGACGTTCACTTATTTCCTAATATCTCCAACAACGACTTGTACAATTATTTAGTATTAAGTCAAAACAGAACAACCGATTCCCAAAAAATGATGGCAACTCGTCAGCTCAAAGCTCGGGTTTTTTACGAGGATCGGCACGTGTATGATCTCCAATATCATGCTGTAAATGAGGAATGCTCTCATTGTTTTATCAGGGCTAAAGTTGTTCCATCATTACCAACGGACTCTGTCAAAAACAAACCCGATTACAATGTTTGGGTAACTCTGTCCAAAGTAACTGGACGTGTCCACTCCGCAAATTGTACATGTGCAGCCGGGTATGTATATCGTCTGATTTATATTTAAAGTGTCAGAACTCTTATCGCTGAACGTTTACTATTTTAATATTTAACAAGCAACCTCTGACATTTTATAAGTCTAGCTGTGCTAGAAAAAGGGTCTAAATTATCCAGAATAAAGCTCCTGAGAAAAGAGGGTGTTGCACAGAAGCGGCAAGTGTTGTGACGTACATGCGGAACTGACCTTCATCTAGATTTAAACTCTTATATACGTATACCTGTAGGATTCCCCATTGTTAATTCATAAAACATAAGTTCTCGTTAGCAGCCTTGACTAATAAAATACAGGTATTTGGCGTGTTTGTTGTGAGTCTCATTCACATATTGGACACGAAGTCCAACTAAACAAACTAAACAATGTCCAGGTTAAAAGTTTATTACAAACTCGGCACATCGTAATAAGCAGAAATTTGACATGAAACATTTTTGAATACTCTAGAAGTGTGTTTCAAATAAGAAAAAAAATCTAGATTGAAAAAACCTTATGTCCGTGAGGGATTCGAATTAACGCGGTCGTTTGAAAAAAAGAAAATATTTTTACATTTGATAGACGACGACCTAACCACGCAAAAGATTCTAATTTCCTATAGAAAATTAACGTAAAGATGAAATTGAAAATTATATAAATGAAAAAGTGAAATTGTTTCGATTTTTTGAGATTTGTAATAAGAGAGAGAGGAAAAAAATGAAATAAACATGACAGTTTTTAAGTGGAAAACTCGAAGTATATGTTCATGCTAAATTGATTTTGTTTCACGGAGGCAGTAACCCCCCCCCCCCCCCTGAAATTCGTGGATACGTAGATTACATACCCTGTATTTAAACGCTAAAAATCATATAAATTGCTTGATTTAAAATAAAATTATTTTGAATAACAATTATTATCAATACCCATCTTTTAAACTTGTGGCTATAACATTTCAATAATGGGAAATTTCTACATGAAAAACGAAAATGGTAAGCAAGCAAAAAGCCGGTGACCCCCCCCCCCCCCTTAAATTTTTCTGGAGTAGTACTGAGTGGTAAAATAAAAGGTTTAACTGAGGAATTGAACCCATAAAATTAAAACGACACCCCCTCCCCCATTTGAAGTATGCGTTAAAGAGGTTTGTCTTTTTATTGGGGGGGGGGCTTTAGGTTTGCACTCCGTCTGTCTGCCAGTCAGTCCAGTAAATCAGTTTCCGCACTTTTTCGCTGTTCTTGCAGATATTCATTTGATATTTGGTACATTGCTTTTCCATAACAAGTTACATATTAATTTTGATATTTTTCCAACTTTCCTATCCTGGTTTCATAATTTCCCCCTTTACCATTATCTACATAATGAACTTCGAATATTGTTGCGGTCCAATAATTTTTGCAACCGGTAGGGGACTATGTATCGCTGTGCAATACTCTCAGAATATTTGTTATAACTGCATATCAACCTGCCATTATGATAATTTTAGGGAAGGTGAGGCATGCAACCATATATCTGCTACGTTATATGCACTCGTAGATATTACGGAGAAGAAAGTTGATGGACTTAATTCAGCAACGTCAGCAGAGTGTAAATGGGTTCAACCACGTAAAAGGAAACTGAGTCCCAAAAAAGCAGAAGATTTGTCTTTTAACAAATATGACTTCAAAAAGAACAAAGACTTTGGGCACCACAAATCTGCAAAAAAAGACACAAGTAGATCAGGTTCTAAACTACTTGACATTGATAAGATACAATTTGCTGAAAAATTGCGTCGATGCAATCCAAATGCGGCATTTCTGCAAACAATCCCTATTCAGGAAGACATGCATAGCTCGTCATTACCCAACCTACAAAATGTTCCTTTTCAATATCGTGATTCTGTGAAACTAGATTCCCATCTCTGTCAGGAAAAATTTGAGGAGTATTTTCAACAAATGTCAATTTCAGAAAATGATGTAAAAACTATCCAACAGTTAACAAAAGGGCAAAGAAAAAGCAAGCACTGGATTGAAGCACGAATTGGTAGGGTAACAAGTTCCAACTTTGGACAAATTTGCAAAATGAGGGAAACAACTGGTTCAGAAAATGTAGTGAAATCCATCATGAATTACAATTCTTTCAAATCAGATGCCACCCACTGGGGAAATACTCACGAGGCTGCAGCAAGACGCATGTATTTATATCGCGCCAAAAAACACCATCCTTCACTGCATGTAGAAGAATGTGGTCTCCTTACTAATCCAAGTTACCCTTATCTTGGTACCAGCCCAGATGGACTTCTCCATTGTCCACATTGCAAAGAATCTTGTGGAACTCTTGAAATAAAATGCCCCTACAAATATAGAACTCTATCACCATCAGAAGCTGCATCACAGAAAGATTTCTTCTGTGAATTGTTGGATGGTAAAGTAACTCTAAAAAGAAATCACAATTATTACTACCAAATTCAGGGCCAGTTAGCTATATCTGGTAGAAAATGGTGTGATTTTGTTGTTTGGACTTTAATTGACCACTCAGTTGAAAGAATTTATTATCATGATCTATTCTGGAATGAAGTAGTTATCAAATTGGAGAAATTCTACAAATATGCAGTAATTCCAGAGCTGTTCTCATCTCGAGTTCGAAGATCAAAATGTCTGTTTAATAAAGACTGACTGAATGCAAATTAAAAAGAAGCACAAACATATTTTCAATTTCATTATTTTACATAATTATTTGATCCCCACTTGTTGTTGCAAATGAAATAAATACAACAAAACAATGTTTGTTTGATAAAAGCAGATTTATCACATTTGAACAATTTAAATTATATACATGTATTGGATTCATCCTTTCTGTGATACATGATGATATAGTAGAACACAATCCAATTCATTGGAAATATTTGTATACTAGTAGTTTCCTAACATCCACATACATATATATTTCTCAAAATGACATTCATTCATGTAGTCAAAGAAAACTTATAATGTACTGCTGGTTGAAAATGATACACAATATTACCTAAAAATTGTTTGAAAAGTCGTACATGAATCTCAGAATAATGTATTTCAATCATCTGAGAACCAGAGGAGGTTGCAGATTTGAGAGAGCAACACAAATTTTGAAAGTTTTACTAGCAACTTTAGACAAGGTAATAGGCATTGTTCCTTGTAAAATTCGAAAGTTTTTCACACGCTCATTGGCTCTTTCTACGTGAATTCTCAAATTTGCAATTCGACGTGTTTCCTCCACTTCTCGTCTACTAAATCTTCCATTGCGTTTGAATGGTGGTATGATAATTTCAACACCTTTAGGGGTTGTTAAATCAGAAATTAAAAAGCCTTTGTCAACCATAATTTGATCTCCAGCCTCTAGATAATCTAAAATTCCACATTTCTTAAATAATTGTTTATCACTAATGCTGCCACCCCACAAATCTGAGACAAATGTAATAACTCCTCGGGGATTAATTGCTAGAAGTGCTTTCCATGTCGAGTGTGATTTGTAGTGTGAAAACATGAGGGACTTGTTTGAAAGAGATTGTGGAGTTTCTGTAAAAAATTCTGTACAGTCAATAATGGCACGACAGTTTGGGTATTTCATTTGAAAATCGACTGGCATTGTTCTATCATTTGTTTCTTTGTCAGGCCAAGATATGAGAAAAGAAAGATTCACGGATAAAAAGTCAATCCAAGTGTTAATGATTGTTGCACATGTTGATCTGGAGATGTGAAATCTGTCACTCAAATCTTCTATGAGAAGTCCAAGTCGAAGTCTCATAAGCACGAGGAGGAACTCGTCTATTATTCGCAGACATCTTGGTCTCCCCCCACAGTTCTTAACGGTATCTGTTTGAGTTCTGTGATATGGGACAACAATCTCATTGAACAGTAAATTAAATGTACCTTTGTTTGGAATTCCTGTGTAAAACATAATCTTCTCATCTGATTCCTGTATATCCTCAAACACTATATCGGGTTTTGAAGCTTGACATAAAAAATCACACTTGTTTGAATCTGTCTGGCAGAAATTATTTTTCAATTCTGTACTCATTTTGTTGGTCTGTACGCTTTGATCTTGAGACACTGCGAAAACAGTTTGTGTACATTTGTTAACATGTACAAAATCACTGGTAACAGTGGTGAATTCACTACCGAAATAGTCATGCATATCTAGAGACGCATATTCAGAGGCTCCAGTTGTATGCAAGCTGGTGTCAGCCGTCTGCACGGATTCCATCTCAGTACTAGTATCCATGGATTCTTCCTTGTTCTGATCAGAAGCATCTGATGTTGACTCTGAAGCATCCATTCTCTACAAAAGATTTAAGAACACTAAGTTCTAAGTTCATTACATGTATTTCATTCATTTGTGAAAACTAAACCTTACATACAGTCAATATGAATATTTATACAAGAAGTCCATGGGCCACATCGCTCACCTGAGTCACCTTGGCCCTTATCTGAAGACTTTCCATATATATATATATATTTGCATGAATTGATGATAGCATTAATTATTCAGCTGAATTGATGCGCTCATTAATTTAATCGATGAGAGCAATAATTGAATTGAAGTGCACATTAATTCAATTGATGAGAGCAATAATTGATTTAATGCACGCATTAATTCAATTAAGGTAACTCCATACTCGCATTATCATCTGATAAAAGTTTTAAATGTGTATTTATTTCAATTCATTTGAGTGAAAACTAATAAATTATCAAATAAGATATATATGTCATCACACTTTTTAAAATGCCAGACATGCATATACAAAATCATATATCAATGTCAGAAAATTGCAATATTTCTTTCAACAGCATCATTAAAATTTCACAAAAACTGGTTAAAATGATATAATAGTATTCATAATAGTTTCATGAAACTGGTACTTTACAAATCTATTCAAAAATCTATAAAAAATAAGCAAAATCTATCACATAATGAACTTGATAAAGGATTCAATAAAAACAGAGTTATTGCCCTTGGATTCATTATTTTGAAACATATTATTGGTTATTTATATATAACTTAGACTTTTGAATTTTTTATGTTTAGCAAGATGTTTTACTATTACCATTGAAAAAGACTCCAACAAAATCTATGGTAATATCAAGCATAAATCTAAAAAAAATAATTGATTTTGAAAAATCTATGATGTCACAGGAGGGTGGAACTACTTTAAAGAGTGCAATAATTGAATTGATGATATCTTCAAATAATTGAAGACATCTTCAATTATTTGATTTTATGTTAATTTGGCGCTCCATACAATTGCTTTGGACGAATTATATTCAAAATCACTTTGTGAGAAACTACATTACAAACTTTGTAGATTTTTATTAGGTGTGAATAACAAAAGTACAAAATTTGCTGTTCTTTCTGAATTAGGCAGACACCCTATGAGTTTCAACATTGTTCAGCATATTTTGAATTACTGGTTAGAGAACCTAGATGACACATTTCCTCTATTAAAAGCTGCAGACTCTGCCTCAATATTCAACTTCAACAAAAATAAATCATAATGGTTTGGTTCCATTGATAATTTCAAACAACTATACTTCCTCAGTTAAAATCCTATGTGAAATCAACTGCACCATCCTTTAAATATCACTGTAAACACATTCTTAATTCATATTTTCATGAAAAGTGGTATCAAAGAAGGGAACAATTGATAAAATACCTCTGGGAAGTTGGACTCTTACTGCACAATGAAACAAAATTTTGGGCTAGATCAACCTTATACTTATTAATCTTAAGAAAATTTGAGAAAAGACAGTTCTTGACAAAATTTCGAATTGCTTCACACAATCTGATGATTGAGAGAGTTAGACATTATGATGATTGAGAGGGGTAGACATTATGGAATATCAAGAGAGGAGAGACTGCGTCCCAATTTTAAATTAAAAGAGGTAGAAGATGAAATGCATTTATGTTGTCCGGATGACATAATCTATCAAGAATTAATCTCTTGTCCACAATATCACTGAAATGTCATCTTTTTAACAATATGTCTATGACTAATTTCTATGGTTGATGAACTGTGAGGATATATTCATAATTGATGTGTTATGCAAATTATTTGAATTCATAAGTCAGATGTATAGTTAAAGAATTTCATATAGTCACTTATTTTTGGATATTGACTTTTTTAAAGTAAAACCACCATCATAGTATGTTATGTTGTTGGACTGCATGTTGTTGTTACTCATTATGCATTAATGGGCAGATAAATTAACATATATAACTAATAATATACTATCTTTTAGCACTGTCTTTTGCTGTTCATTGCAGTTTAGTGTGATTTACACCTACAGTTCAACATACAAACTTTATAGTTTATCTCTATACATTATGTATCTGTTAATTCTACATGAGGCAGAAGTGGATTTCTGTTTGATATATCCTTTAGTACCAACTCTTGCTGTCTCTTGTTAGTATATCAGGTATATTTTTTGTGATTATGTTCAGATGTACATCGCTACAATATTAACAATATGCACCATTAGTTAAACAATTTCATAGTCATGTATGGATATATATATTGACTCATTTACTGCGAGTTTATTGCTTTATTATGTTAATAAGCTGTTCTAATGTGCATGCTGATATATACTCTGCATTGGGCAGAAGTGGACTAATTAACACAATTAAGAATATTATACTACCCTTGCTGTCCATTGCAGTTTAATATATTTCACACATGTGATTTACTATTTAATCTATATATTATGTATCTGCTTATTCTACATGAGGCTGAAGTGAATTTCTGTTTTATATCCTTTAGCACCGACTTTTGTTGATGTATCAGGCATATTATATATTGCATTAGGGATAACACACATGTATCAACTGGGTACTATAATTAATGCTTACATATAAAACTTGAAATACCACTAATGAGTGTATTACTCCAAGAATTACTCTTCACTGTGTATTGTCTTTCCTTGTATAAACAGTTATATATGTTACATGTTTATGCCCATTTGGGCCCTGATTTGGTAATAAATACTATTCTATCATATTCTATAACAGCCAGGTAAAATATATTATAATAATATATTAAATATAATATAATTATAGTACATTATATAATATCATATCATGGATAGGTGTAATATATCTACATGTGTCAGGGTAAATTATTATCTATAGGCCTAGCCTGTAGGCCTCTAGTTTAAATTTCCTCGCATTCTGACATTACTAGTTTCAACAATATAAGCCATCATAGGCTAGCTTATCTCTTTTTCCAATATTGGAAAGTAAACATCTGAGCAAATGTATACTTACTGATAATTTAAATATCCGTGTTGGGAACAAAGTTGGTATTGGATGTTCCTTAGTTGGTCCACATTTGCCCACAAAATGTTCCGAACACAACCTCGTCTGATCGTAATTCTTAAAGTTGAAGTCTGATCGAATCATATGGCAGCGTTTTATCCACACTTTCCTTACTTTATCGTTTGAAGGAAACCTGTGCATTGTAATTTTTTTACCGTCAACATATTTGTTCGCGTGGTTGCTGCAAATACAGCAATATCTCTGTGGCATTTTGCACTGTCGTCCGTAGTGTTGTTAATGACGCTTTCTGAATATACTACCCGGAAGTCTGAAACGAAATTACGCAAGCGCACTACGTTCCGGATCAAGGAAAGATAACTCACGTTTTCGGAAAGGCCTATAGTTCAGTAACTTTTTTGTATGCTTAGAAGATAGGACATAGGGTTTAAAATGGAATGCACTCAACCCCTTAATGTTGACCGGTCCCTAATGTTACCCGTTGCTAGATACTATCACCCTGGAGCGTGTGTTTTCTATTCTCAGAGGGAAACATTATGTTTTTTCAACTGTTTCTTAACCAATTAGATTCGAGTATTTTACAGGGAAGTATGATAAAATAGCATGCCGGTAATGCATGGCGTGTTGATAAGCGCAATATCTGGACCTTTTCAGAACCTTTGAAATGTCTGCATGTGTAAAGGGTTATCAACCTAACATTTTTGTGCCAATGTTTGCTCTCTTTTTGACTTATTTGTTTATGTAAGACCACATATAGGTATATTGATAATTTTATTGACCCCCTCCCTAAAAAAAACAAAAACAAACTAATGTTGAAACAAGACAACAGAGAAACATTTCTTGAAATAAAAAGTAACTATGCTGAGTTCAGATAAATATACACACACTATCTCTATAATGATTCGGTACACAAGAGCCTGTTCTGTGTATGATCAGTTTTTAATTCGAAGCAGGCTACTGGCAAACAAGTTGATGGTGCGGGGGTTCCAACAGTCTCGTTTAAAGTCAACATTTCGCGAATTTTATGATCGTTATAACGATCTAGTTTGTCAATACAACCTATCATTGAGTCAAATGCTGTCTGATTTTTTCATACTGATTGTTAGGTCGTTCTTGGCATACTGATTCTGACTACGGATAACTCCGTTTACCTGATCAAGATAAAGGGCTCACTGCGAGTGTGACCGGTCGATAGGGGATGCTTACTCATCCTGGTATGTCCGGGGGTCCGTGTTTGCCCAACTCTTTATTTTGTATTGCTTATAGGAGTTATGAGATTGATAACTATATATAGATGAAAAAGAAACAAACTCATCTTCGGTTTTTAATGTCCTAATAAATATTACACAACTTTGAAGAGGATGTGTTAATTTGAGTGTACTAAATATGAATTCATATCACAGTTTGTCAGAGCAGCATACTGATGACAGCTGTGCTTAGCTATTTTGTTAGTGTTCGATTCAAGATGAATCCGTCCTCTTTTTAAATATCTTAAAAATCTATAAATTCACATACCGTCCATTCTCGAAAAAGAAAAATGTCCGGGAAATTTGACATGTCCTTATCCTCTATTTCTTTGTAATAAACATCATTATATCCTGATGTCCGCGTCCAAGAGCAAGTTTCCGTCTTGTTCTTGTTAATTAAGCTTATTTTCATCATTTGACGGAACTTTGTACTTCAGGCCGAGGAAGTAGTGCATTGTTCTCCTATACAGGGAAAACACTTTATAATCAACGTCTTTTTTATCAATACAGAATTTTATATTTCAAAGCGAATACATATGCATTAAATTTGAATTAAGAAATACATGAGTTTGTATGCATTACGGCGATACGATGGTTAGTTGTGCGTCATTTGACGTCCTGCTCGAGAGAACTTTTCAGTCATATAGAGACAGTGCTGAGGCCTCTTACGACAAGCAAACGATACTAAAGAGCTATTCTAACACAGATCCCCACGGGATTCGGTGGTATGAAAAGAATTGGGTAGCCTGGGATAATTTTTAGATTACCCCATAATTCATTACTTCATAGCCCCAATAATAATTCATTACTTCATAGCCCCAATAATAATTCATTACTTCATAGCCCCAATAATAATTCATTACTTCATAGCCCCAATAATAATTCATTACTTCATAGTCCCAATAATAATTCATTACTTCATAGCCCCAATAATAATTCATTATGGATTAATTTTGAAAGTTAAATATAAAGTATATCTATTTCTCTCTTCGATTTAAAGTTAAAGGTCATGTTAAGTAGATAGCCAATTGCTTGTCTATGAAGTTAACCTCACAGAAACATACGTTTACTGACAAAACGCAGGTAAATGGAGGCGAATTTACGATCACATATTGTTATCATGGGACAGTTCAGTTTGTTTTAAGTCCTGTCGAGAATTGTTCACTGATATTGAGACTCCAGCAGCTGTAGGTGAAGTAGCACAATGTCAGACCTATGCTTGGCGCTCAGGGCCGTAGCGCTGTGCCACAAGGCTACCTGATATTAAGGTCCTATTCTTCAGAATTTGTTTTAGAATCCACATTTGATTTACACCACTTCTCGCATATTTTGTGGTACAATACATCTGGGGTTTCTCCAACACATCGATTGATGTTTCCGGGAGAAGCAAAGATAGGGGCTCGGTAGAGCCAACGTATCTTTGCATGAGTTTCCTGTGAAGATTTGAAATTCAGTATAAGTAAGGTAACTCATATTCATTCAATCAGTTGACTAGGATATTGTGTTTAGAACTAAAATATGATTTCAAGTATTTCAATGTTTGGAAGGGAACTTTAGTTATAAATTGGATTAGGGAACATGAAGTTGATTGATTGATTATATAGTGTTTAACGTCCCTCTCGAGAATATTTCACTCAGATGGAGACGTCACCTCTGCCGAAATACTTGCGAGCCGAATTCAATGTTAAACTCATAATGAATCAATAAAACAATGCTTCTTGTACTTACTAATATCGATATTATTAGTTCTTTCATCACATAACAGTCTCTTGAAAACATTTTAACAAACTGTCGAGCTTTGTTTTGAGTCACTTGACTTGTTCGCTCAAATGACAGCGAAAATTCGGTTGACTACAATTATGTGCCTCTGTTATCGAATTCTGGAGTGATATTTTCTTTCAATCGATATTAGTAAGTACAAGAAGCATCGTTTTATTGATAAGTTGTGAGTTTAATATTGAATTCGGCTCGCAAGTATTTAAAATCGGTCCGAGAATGCCACCTCCAGCTAGAAGAGGCGAAATTTCTAATTTATTTAATGGTGCCGGTTCTTACGTTTTCCTGGCACGGTAAATATCAAAATCATAAAAAAAGTCAGGAAAACGTCAGATATTTCGGACTATGTTGCTGTAAGCTTTGATACCTGGGATCAGTACATATTCCTCGTGTTCCTGGAGTTTAATCCTCCATGACGGCAGTAGTTATGTGTGAAAGGGTACTTAGGTCTTTCACACGGGCGCGTGGGTCTCCCCCCTCATCAATGATCCCTTCACCCTAAAATCCGAGCCGACGAAAGTCATCGATATAAGTGTTGTTAAAACGATTCTTCGAGTAACCTATATCATTCTGTCCTCGAGAACACGGTTGGATAAATGGTACGCGAGTTTCGTTTAGTGGAAATTAACCGAATTTCCGTTAGGTACTTAAATGTAACAGCAAATGCGATGGAGCCATGTAAGCAACGACTTAAACCCCTCAAAACACTTATGTATCGTTTGCTGAAACTACAGTTTATTGTAATGTTTAACCATTTTAAGTATTATATACAGTCCAGCAAATATTCTGACCTAACAAACGTTTGTGCCAAACATTCTGAAAGTACTCAGCATTACAAATCTTACCGGCGCGCTCCTATTTACCCGTCCCCTACCGGTGCCCCTATTTTACCTGGCACCTACCGGCGCCCTATTTACCTGTGTCTTACCGGCGTCACTATTTACCCGTGTCTTATCGGCGCCATTTTTACCTGTGTCTTACTGGCGACACTATGTACCTGTGTCTTACCGGCGTCACTATTTACCTGTGTCTTATCGGCGCCATTTTTACCTGTGTCTTAGTGGCGACACTATGTACATGTGTCTTACCGGCGCCACTATTTACCTGTGTCTTATCGGCGCCATTTTTTACCTGTGTCTTACCGGCGTCACTATGTACCTGTCTCTTACCGGCGCCACTATTTACCTGTATCTTACCGGCACCATTATTTACCTGTCTTACCGGCGCTACTATTTACATGTGTCTTACCGGCGCTACTATTTACCTGTGTCTTTACCGGCCCACTAATTACCTATAATACAGAAACACAATGTTACATTTTGGACAGGCAGTCCAATTATTGCTGAAAGAGGCTGCACTTCCTCATGTGTCCAGTATACGTTCCCAACACACCGAAAGGGTCCTCCATTCTGCATGTTTTACCACGTACATGATGCAGCAAAACATGTATGGTCAATCTGGTCAGAAATCTTTGCAAATTGTTCCCATGGCTGAGTAGGACAGATAATGTGCTACATCCGTCATTCATCAGATATGATCAAATGTCAAAAGATCGGCTTCATGCAAATACTATATGAAACCGTTTGTTTTGTGCTGCTGGTGTTGAAATCTGTACTAAATGTTTACTTGCGGAAGCCTATTAGTTAGGGCGCTTGTATCGAAATCGGGAGGCCGTGGTGCGATTCTCGATCCCAGCCCCGCGTCAACCCCAACACATGTTGATTGTTCCTATGTCAAACGCCCGGTGTTATAGAGCCAGACTTCCCCCCATAGTGAGACTTCCCCCCGCGGAAGTCTGGCTCTAGAGTGAGCCTTCCCCTTGCGGAAGTCTGGCTCTAGAGTGAGCCTCCCCCAGCAGACGTGCTATAGAATAAACCTTACCCCCAGGGGGAAGACTCACTCTAGAGCCATAACACCCTCTTGAAGTCTCGCTCTAGAGGGACACCCCCGCTTTCATCCCCTCCTATGAAAACTATGAAATAAATTTTAGTTTATCGGGCAGGGAATTACTTACCTATCTACCTCTCTACCTACCTACCTATACCTATCTACCTACCTACTTTTTAAAAATAAAATTATTTTTGTATTTTCAACACATTTATACATACAAACATTCAAACTGTAATCTACACTCGCTCATTCACACTTGCAATTGCTCTGTGCACCTTCTGTATCAACAATAACAGTGAATTGTATATATGATATATACATGTATAATATATACATACACACACATAAATATATATACACACATAAACATACATATATACACATTCAAAGATAAAGGTAATTATTTTATTTTTCATATAAATGTATTATGATTTTCAACAAACTACTTGTCCATTATATTATCATACAATACCCATTTACCAAGAATTTTGGATTTGCTATGAAACACATTTTGACAATATTTTTCTAAATTTCTATAGTATTTAAACAAATTAATTGCATCTGACAATTTGGGTTTTGAGTCCCGTGATCTGGAGTAATAAATGTGCTTTTTTGCTAACAAAAGAAGAACATTTTCCAAACAACTTTCATCAATATTGCCTAGTAATACACTTCTTTTTGTGCTTTTATAACGTTTGACAAATGCATTGTACCATACACCCAGTCATAAAAAAAATATGAGTGATTGTTTCTCTTTCACTTTTGCAAAATGAACACAAGTCATTATCTACAAGTTTAAGTTTGCAAAGGAAAGAATTTGTAGTTACAGTGTATATAACACATAAGAATACGGTGTTGAAAATAAATTAATTTTGTTTCTTTTGTGCATAATGATGCATTCATGTAATGAAATTCTCAACATTTTTCTGAAATAGTTTCACTGAGATAAGCTTCCCACTTCTCTCTTTTGAGTTGCGGGGCAATGAACTTCTTTAAATTTAACATAAGAACTAGAGTTCATTTTCTGTATAATACACTGATTTGGACTCAACAATTCATGATGTACTTTGCATTGTTTTTAAAATCAGCAATTTGTCTTTTAATTTCAATCCAGAGGTGTAATGACTTGCATTCCCAAAGAAGAAAAAGATAGACGCTATATAAAAAAAAATTGGCGACCAATATCATTATTAATGTTGATTACAAAATTGGTTTTATAGTGCCATAGCAAGTCGTTTAAAGAAAGTACTAACAAGTATCATAGGTGACTCTCAGAAGGGTTTTATAAAGGGACGGTTTATTGGTGAAAGCACTCTTTTTTGTAGGATTTGATTGACTATCTGAAAAGGAAAATCAGCTAGGGTTGTTATTATTAGATTTTGAAAAAGAGTTAGATTCATTGGAATGGGATTTTATTGTAAAGGCACTCAGGTCCTTCAATTTTGGGGAATCTATTGTAAAATTATTTCTTACTCTATACACTTCTAGTACCAGTTGTATAATTAACAATGGAAACTTGTATAAATTCTTCAGTCTTGAACTAGTCTGTAGACAAGGAGATCCATTGGCACCATATATCTTTATTATTACAGTAGAATTGTTGGCAAAAGCACTTAAAGAAAATCGAAATATTAAGGGTGTAACTGTGGCTGGAAAAGAAAATAAATTAGGCCAGTATGCGGACGACTCTTTTTTAACGTTAGATGGCAGTGAAAAATCACGTAGAGAATCTATGAGAGTTATTGATATATGTTTAGAATGATTTCGGACTACGTTTAAATATTTTAAAATCACAAGCAATTTGGTTGGAGAGCAAATCAGGTTCGGCGGAAACTTTGTGTAATGATCTGAAAATAAAATGGGGAAATAGCAATTTTAAGCTCCTCGAAATAGTATTTACAAAACATCTGGAAGACATGACTTTATATAATTATCAATCTAAAACCAATGCCATTAACAATTGCTAGCTTTGTGGACTAAACGGGATTTAACTCCAATAGGTAAAATCACAATTATCAAAACTTTAGCACTAACAAAGCGCATACACTTATTTTCAGCATTGCCTGACCCACCTAAACAAGTACTGTAAGAGTTGAATAAAATATTTTTTAAACTCATTTGGGGATACAAGGTAGAAAAGTTGAAAAGATATACAATTTTGGTAATTATGATGAAGGGGGACTAAATATGGTACATCTGGCATTTTATATATCTTATATTAAGCTGAAATGGGTCAAAAGGTACCTTGCTGATAATGAGGGTATGTGGCAACATATGTTGCATAGTATTTTAAATCTTAGAAATGTGGATTTCATTTTTCACCTATCGAAAGAAAAACTTAATGAATTTGTAAATCATATTGACAATGTGTTTTGGAAAGATGTGTTTAAAGCTCTATCAAGAGTTAAAAAAAGCTCTCTTTCTGTTACAGATTATTTGAATTTAGATATAAGAAACTTTGTTGATGTTAAATAATGGAATTTTAATACAAATTGGGTTGACAGAGGCATTAAGACCTTGAATGACTTAGTTTTGCAGGATGAAACATTCAAATACTTTACTGATGTAAAAGATGTGGTTGGTACAAAGAACTTTTTGAGCTATTATTGTCTTATTTCAAAAGTACCCTACCTACCAACTTACCTACCTCTCTACCTGAAGTTGTACACGTTTAAAAGCATAACCGATATTTGTACGCAGATGAGAAGAAACATAAATTCGAATATGCACAGTTTCAATCCAATATTATATTTGGGGGCACTTATGTTGAGAAGGAGGGGGGGGGGGGGTGGCTGGGCCCACCCGAGAGTTGAGGTAAAAACACATGCATTGAGTAAATATATTAACAATTTGAATATGAATTATGTACATGATAATTGTTAAAAGTCTGACAACTGATTAATATAAGACACTGTGGAGAGACTCTTTTTATTTATCTATTTAGCAATTTATCATAAAAGTGGATACCTCTTTGTGTATCCTCGCACCAAAAATTATAATTCCTCGTATAAATATAAGCAGGTTAGGTTGAAATAAATACTTCATTGATTATAATAGCTAAAAGATACGAAGTATCATTAGAAAAAGCTTAGTGTTCGAACCTTTCCTTGAACTTTTGATGACTCGATATTCGCGTAAAGGAAATAAACAAGTTACAGTGCTGGTAATGAAATAAAAGTCATTTGAGTGATTGTTACCACAGGTACTCAACGTTTTAATTATATATACTTAACACAATTGTCTCCTACAAACGACGTATTCACAAGGTCTAGCACGCCGCCATCTTGGTTTTCTTTTTACCAGCTGCATCACCTGCAATTTTCGGCGAAAAGTTCGATATAATATGAAATACGGAGACTGCTGTGATCTGGGTGAAAGTCACTGTTTCGTCCTGGGTGGAGGTGAGCTGTAATTAAATTCTACTGGCATAAAATTATGGGTTCATTTGTGGTTCATTCATTCATTCATATATCTTATGAAGGATGCGCCACTACGTAATACTTTATATATACAGGTATATACAACATATTTTATGAAGTACGCGCCATTACGTAATACTATATGTATACAGGTATATATAAAACATATCTTATGAAGGACGCGCCATTACGTAATACTATATATATACAGGTATATATAAAACATATCTTATGAAGGACGCGCCATTACGTAATACTATATATATACAGGTATATATAAAACATATCTTATGAAGGACGCGCCACTACGTAATACAATATATATATACAGGTATATATAAAACATATCTTATGAAGGACGCGCCACTACGTAATACTATATATATACAGGTATATATAAAACATATCTTATGAAGGACGCGCCATTACGTAATACTATATATATACAGGTATATAGAAAACATATCTTATGAAGGGCGCGCCACTACGTAATACTATATATATACAGGTATATAT
The DNA here is from genome assembly GCF_947568905.1 of Ostrea edulis. NCBI lineage: Eukaryota > Metazoa > Mollusca > Bivalvia > Ostreida > Ostreidae > Ostrea > Ostrea edulis. The sequence goes on along the minus strand of NC_079173.1, from coordinate 2,897,944 downwards.
AAAACATATCTTATGAAGGACGCGCCATTACGTAATACTATATATATACAGGTATATATAAAACATATCTTATGAAGGACGCGCCACTACGTAATACTATATGTATACAGGTATATATAAAACATATCTTATGAAGGACGTGCCACTACGTAATACTATATATATACCGGTATATATACAACATATCTTATGAAGGACGCGCCACTACGGCAAATACAATCCATTCGCCTCCCATTTAGAATAGCACTCTATCCTCATTGTGATATCCTCTTCATATATGTATAAATAGCACTAAAAATGACCAACGACACGAACAACAGTGAATTGTCTAATTATCGGGACGATCTCTCACTTCCTCTGGACAATGGAACATTTATAGTTTCGCACTATAAACCCGGTCGACGTTTTCAAAAAATGGAAATACCCCATATTTAAAGTGATATTACATGTGTAAAAATGTATACAATAATATTAGGTTACATGTCAAATGTAGCTGAGTGCTTAATAAAAATGTTGATATACAACATGTAGGTGTCACCATGATTCCTAGCATACAGATGGCTGCAAATACGAAACTAAGACACGTGGTCAGTTGCTGAAGAAATTCCGGTGAAAACATGCATGGTCCAGCAAAAAGTCTGTAGCTGAAAGGGAAGGCGGATGGCCCCATATGAAAGGTAGATTTTTAAGAAGGGCAGACAGGGTTCTTGATTATGTATAGTGTCTAAATCCCCACGCTTGGTACTGTGATGGTGTGGGGGTGGTGTAGATTAGCCCAAATGAGAGAAAATCAAAGCAGAAAAGGGGCTTCTGCTCAGAGCATGTTTTGTACACCAGCACCAGTATGTATAGATTACATTTAATTTAGGGTCATAATTTATTAACAACACCAATATGAAATACAAGTATTGAAATAAAAAGGAAATATGATTTTTCATTAGTCTGTCATAATCTGACTTTGATATATACCCCCTACTCACATGTTTCAGAACCAAAAGAACAGTCCCCTTCCACCATAGAAAAGAAAACTAAACTAGAAAAGGAAACTAACATAACTAAACTACAAAACGTCTATATATAAAAATTATCGAGTGTAATATGTGGCAATAGAAAAGTCTGTTCTTATCGAGCGTCAAGACTGAACTGAAGTAATCAATCCTACGCTGGATCATGTAAAAAACCAGGGTTTTAACTGTAAAGGCCACGACACTGTTGGTTATTTAACCCTCAAATTTTCGACGCAACCTGTGTCTTTATCAGGAGACATATATTACATAAACAAATATCCAAATATCGCACACATTACGAAACACGACAAATATGAATAATAGACTGATGTACTGAATTGAGAAAAATGGTTTCGTTGTAAGCGTGACTACAGACTATGGTGTACAGAGTTTGTTTCATTATAAGCGTGTTTACAGACTATGGTGTACAGAGTTTGTTTCATTATAAGCGTGTCTACAGACTAGGGTGTACAGAGTTTGTTTCATGGTAAGCGTGTCTACAGACTAGGGTGTACAGAGTTTGTTTCGTGTTAAGTGTGTCTACAGACTAGGGTGTACAGTTTGTTTCATTGTAAGCGTGTCTACAGACTAGGGTGTACAGAGTTTGTTTCGTGTTAAGCGTGACTACATACTATGGTGTACAGAGTTTGTTTCATTGTAAGCGTGACTACAGACTAGGGTGTACAGAGTTTGTTTCGTGGTAAGCGTGTTTATAGACTAGGGTGTACAGAATTTGTACCAAGATCGAGTCTGGGTGAAAATAGAATTATTTTTTCAAAATTATAGAAATAATATATATATACAGTATATATATTACATGTCTATATGTATACATAATATCAATACATAGTCCACTGCATCATACACAACACTAACACGTGTCGTAGAAGTTAATTGCCAAGGAATCATCTGTGTAGTCCTTGTTGTAGGGAGGAGGCGGGAGGTCCTCTATAGGTTCAAGGTTATCGTAACAAGAGTTAGCTTGATGTGGCATTGTGACGTCAAGCACGTATGTCTGCGCACTGGCGTCTGGGATCTCTTGTGTGTTCTTTCTCATCTTTATTACACTATTGGAGACACATATAAATCTTTATTACACTATTGGAAACACACACAAACCTATATTACACTATCGGAGACACATATAAATATATATTACACTACCTGAAACACACAAAAATCTATATCAAACTACTAGAAACACATATAAACATATATTAGGTTTAGATTACTCCTCCTAGTCACCTGATCCCACCTCTGGTGCGTCCAGGGGTCCGTGTTTGCCGAACTATCTATTTTGCATTGCTTATCGGAGTTATGAGATTGATCACTATTCGTTATTTTCACCTTTCATTACACTACCGGAAACACACATAAACTTATATCCAGGGGTCCATGTTTGCCCAACTCTCTATTTTGTATTGCTTGTAGGAGTTATGAGATTGATCACTGTTCGTTATCTTCATCTTGAATATTACACTACCAGAAACACACATACATCTATATTACACTACCGGACACACAGATCCATCTATATTACACTACCGGTAACACACATACATCTATATTACACTACCGGAAACACACATAAATCTATATTGCACTACCGGAAACACACATAAATCTATATTACACTACCGGAAACACACATACATCTATATTACACTAACAGAAACACACATACATCTATATTATACTACCGAAAACAGAAATAAACCTATATTACACTACCGGAAACGCACATAAATCTATATTGCACTAACGGAAACGCACAAAAAGTTATATTACACTGCCAGAAACACACATAAACCTACATTTCACTACCGGAAACGCACATAAATGTATATTGCACTACTGGAAACGCACATAAATCTATATTACACTGCCAGAAACACACACAAACCTATATTACACTACCGGAAACGCACATAAATCTATTTTACACTACCGAAAACGCACATAAATCTATATTACCCTGCCAGAAACACACACACATCTATATTACACTGCCGGAAACACACATAAATCTATATTACACTGCCGGAAAAGAAAACATAAAGCTATAGTACACTGCCAGAAACACACACAAACCTATATTACATTACCGGAAACGCACATCAATCTATATTACACTGCCAGAAACACGTATACATCTATATTACACTACCGAAAACGCACATAAATCTATATTACACTGCCGGAAACACACATACATCTATATTACACTAACGGAAACACACATAAATCTATATTACACTGCCGGAAACACATATAAATCTATATCACATTACCAGAAAAACACATAAATCTATATTGCACTACCGGAAACACACATACATCTATATTACACTACCAGAAACACACATACATCTATATTATACTACCGGAAACGCACATAAATGTATATTGCATTACCGGAATCGCACATAAATCTATATTGCACTACCGGAATCGCACAAAAAGTTATATTCCACTGCCAGAAACACACATAAACCTATATTTCACTACCGGAAACGCACATAAATCTATATTACACTACCAGAAAAACACATCAATCTATATTACACTGCCAGAAACACATATACATCTATATTACACTACCGAAAACGCACATAAATCTATATTACACTGCCGGAAACACACATACATATATATTACACTAACGGAAACACATATAAATCTATATTACACTGCCGGAAACACATATAAATCTATATTACATTACCGAAAACAAACTTCAACCTATATTACACTACCGGAAACGCACATAAATCTATATTACACTACCGGAAACGCACATAAATGTATATTGCACTACCGGAATCGCACAAAAAGTTATATTCCACTGCCAGAAACACACATAAACCTATATTTCACTACCGGAAACGCACATAAATCTATATTACACTACCAGAAAAACACATCAATCTATATTACACTGCCAGAAACACACACACATCTATATTACACTGCCGGAAACACACATAAATTTATATTACACTGCCGGAAACACACATAAATCTATATTACACTACCGGAAACGCACATAAATCTATATTACACTACCGGAAACGCACATAAATGTATATTGCACTACCGGAATCGCACAAAAAGTTATATTCCACTGCCAGAAACACACATAAACCTATATTTTACTACCGGAAACGCACATAAATCTATATTACACTACCTGAAAAACACACCAATCTATATTACACTACCTGAAAAACACACCAATCTATATTACACTGCCAGAAACACACATACATCTATATTACACTACCGAAAACGCACATAAATCTATATTACACTGCCGGAAACACACATACATCTATATTACACTAACGGAAACACACATAAATCTATATTATACTGCCGGAAACACATATAAATCTATATTACATTACCGAAAACAAACTTAAACCTATATTACACTACCAAAAACGCACATAAATCTATATTACACTACCAGAAACGCACATAAATGTATATTGCACTACCGGAATCGCACAAAAAGTTATATTCCACTGCCAGAAACACACATAAACCTATATTTCACTACCGGAAACGCACATAAATCTATATTACACTACCAGAAAAACACATCAATCTATATTACACTGCCAGAAACACACATACATCTATATTACACTGCCGGAAACACACATAAATCTATATTACACTGCCGGAAACACACATAAATCTATATTACACTACCGGAAACGCACATAAATCTATATTACACTACCAGAAACGCACATAAATGTATATTGCACTACCGGAATCGCACAAAAAGTTATATTCCACTGCCAGAAACGCACATAAACCTATATTTCACTACCGGAAACGCACATAAATCTATATTACACTACCAGAAAAACACATCAATCTATATTACACTGCCAGAAACACACATACATCTATATTACACTGCCGGAAACACACATAAATATATATTACACTGCCGGAAACACACATAAATCTATATTACATTACCGGAAACACACATAAATCTATATTGTACTACCGGAATCGCACAAAAAGTTATATTACACTGCCAGAAACACACATACATCTATATTACACTACCGAAAACGCACATAAATCTATATTACACTGCCAGAAACACGCATACATCTATATTACACTACCGAAAAAACACATAAATCTATATTACACTGCCGGAAACACACATACATCTATATTACACTAACGGAAACACACATAAATCTATATTACACTGCCGGAAACACATATAAATCTATATTACATTACCGAAAACAAACTTAAACCTATATTACACTACCGGAAACGCACATAAATCTATATTACACTACCGGAAACGCACATAAATGTATATTGCACTACCGGAATCGCACAAAAAGTTATATTCCACTGCCAGAAACACACATAAACCTATATTCCACTACCGGAAACGCACATAAATCTATATTACACTACCTGAAAAACACATCAATCTATATTACACTGCCAGAAACACACATACATCTATATTACACTGCCGGAAACACACATAAATCTATATTACATTACCGGAAACACACATAAATCTATATTGTACTACCGGAATCGCACAAAAAGTTATATTCCACTGCCAGAAACACACATAAACCTATATTTCACTACCGGAAACGCACATAAATCTATATTACACTACCAGAAAAACACATCAATCTATATTACACTCCCAGAAACACACATACATCTATATTACACTGCCGGAAACACACATAAATCTATATTACATTACCGGAAACACACATAAATCTATATTACACTGCCGGAAAAGAAAACATAAATCTATATTACACTGCCGGAAACACACATAAATCTATATTACATTACCGGAAACACACATAAATCTATATTGTACTACCGGAAACACACATAAATCTATATTACACTACCGGAAACACACATAAATCTATATTGCACTACCGGAAACGCACATAAAGCTATATTACACTGCCACAAACACACATAAACCTATATTTCACTACCGGAAACGCACATAAATCTATATTATACTGCCGGAAACGCACATAAAGCTATATTACACTGCCAGAAACACACACAAACCTATATTACACTACTGGCAACACACAGAGATCTATATTGCAATACTGGAAACACACATACATCGTCTGTTTGAACCAAACAGTGTGCTACATTTGTACAAAGAAATATCTGAATACACATATATTCAATAGCGTCGTAGTTGTTAGCTGGAAATCAGTATCATAAAAAATTAGAATTACATTAAAATGTTATTTTTCATAAAAAAATATGAAACTGACCCTCATCAACAGTAATTGCTACACGGTCTATGTTATGTTAGCTACATTTAATTATCTGTAGTCTGCTATCGTCATCGTTGTGGACGTTTCACATTTTCTCTTTTTTCCTCAATTGCAAGCCAGATTATCTCAGATTATTCATTTTGTAAAGATTATTCAAATCTATCCAAATTTAGGTCTTCGCTCCGATGCTGGTAAAGATCATGAATGGTGTACATATAAATGTGACGTATAAATGTGAGATCAATTTGGGATTATTTTCAAGTCTTCTCAATGCCAACAGGTTGCAATGAATAAAACGTACGTGTTTCATACGAACTGAAAGGCCGTTCTTACTGATTGGAACTACGGATTACTCTGTTTACCTGATCAAGATATTAAGCTTACAGCGGGTATAACCGGTCAACAGAAGATGCTTACTCCTCCTAGGCACCTAATGGGCCCTTATTCACAAAATATCTTACGACTAAGCTACAAAAATAATTCTGTCTAATAATCAAATACCGACCACAAGCTTATAGATATGGAATACATACTGATGATTATAAAGTTTTATAAATCATGGATGTACTTTACATATCGTTTAAGAAAATCTACAAGAAATAAGAAAATTACAGTGTTCGTAATTTTTTATCTTAGTCGTAAGATATTGTGTCAATAGGGCCACTGATCTCACTAATGGTATATCCAGGGGTCCGTTTTTGCCCAACTTTCTATTTTGTATTTCTTATAGGATGGTTGGTTTGTTGTTTAACGTCCCTCTCAAGAATTTTTCACTCATATGGAGACGTCCCCATTGCCGGTGAAGGGCTGCAAACTTTAGGCCTATGCTCGGCGCTAACGGCGTTTGAGCAGGGAAGAATATTTATCGTGCCACACCTGCTGTGACACGGGGCCTCGTATTATGCAGTCTCATCCGAAGGACCGCCCCATTTAGTCGCCTTTTACGACAAGCAAGGGGTACAGAGGACCTTCTCCAACCCGGATCGCCACGGCATTATTTCTTATAGGGGTACGGAATTGATCTTCACTTTTTTACGTTTGTTTTTAATCAAATAAGGGTCCAATTAATTACAGCATGCCCTACAAATCCAGCAGTCAGAATTTCTTTCATGTGTAAATGTCTACCCTACCCTTGATTTCTAACGTCTCTTCCGAATGGTCAACGAGTTTCAATTTTTTTTATAGGTGGAAGAGAAACCCAGATACAATGTACATAGATACAATGTACCTGGGAAGAGACCACCGACCTCCCGAAAGTAACTGGGAAACTTTCTCACTTAACAGCGAGATTCGAACCCGCGCCGACAGAGGTGAGAGGCCGTGTGATTTTGAGCGCGATGCTCTAACCACTCGGCCACGGAGGCCCTTGATGGGAATGAAGATTAGCTTATGATTTCATAAGTTCAATTCAGTCGCGTTTGGTCGATCACCCTACTGACCAATGTAAAGCAAATATGTTAGCACGGAACCACCATGATGGTTTTTTTAATCATTTTACGTTAAACGTAGTGATTATAATCTGTACTTACAGTAGCGTAAAGATGAGACAAAACAAACACAGAAGTCCCAGGGTTGTTGGAATGGCGACCGTTAAAGTTATGGGGTTCAGATAATTCAAGTCTGAAATAAGAAATAGAAATTTGTCTTAGAATGCGAAGACTATTTTAGATAGTTCCCACAATTCAAGTTCCCGTTATAAATTACTGTGAATCTCAGCCAAAACTCACTTTCAGATGTGTTTGAAGAATTCGAAGTTGACATGCAGCCAAACGTTGAGTTGCAGTTGTCCATGTTGCACTGGCATTTGAAGCTACACAGTTCTCTATAGAAACCAGGAGGACAGGAACCAATACAATTCTTTCCAAAAGACCCGTGAGGACACACTGCAAGATTACAGGTTTTACTGGGTGTTTTTTTTTTTATTTACAAAAGTTTGTGATAGTTTTTTTTTCACCTGAGGATTCATTGTAGATATGCTGGAGATACATGAGATGATTTTACTTTGGATATAGATGTGGATATTTGGATATAGATGTGGATATTTAGATATAGATGTGGATATTTAGATATAGATGATGTGGATATTTGGATATAGATGTGGATATTTGAATATAGATGTGGATATTTGGATATAGATGTGGATATTTAGATATAGACGTGGATATTTGGATATAAATGTAGATATTTGGATATAGATGTGGATATTTCGATATAGATGTGGATATTTGGATATAGATGTGGATATTTGGATATAGATGTGGATATTTAGATATAGATGTGGATATTTAGATATAGATGATGTGGATATTTAGATATAGATGTGGATATTTATATATAAATGTGTGTATTTGGATATAGATGTGGATATTTGGATATAGATGTGGATATTTGGATATAGATGTGGATATTTAGATATAGATGTGGATATTTGGATATAGATGTGGATATTTGGATATAGATGTGGATATTTAGATATAGATGTGGATATTTACAGAAATAGGTATATACACATGTGCAGAACACGCATACTTCAAATAAGCGGATCCCTTCTAACAACAGGATACAGAACTGATATACGTCTGGTATTCTCTAGCAGAAAAACAAGACATGGTGCTCCTGTTTATGCATACACGTTTTAGATCATGTGACATGTATGAACACGAAGTGGAAATAGGACAGAGTCTTTCACATCTATTTCATATTCAAATGTTTTACTGAACATAGATGTTAACGAAACTTCAACCCCATATAAGTTGATGCTACATGTACAGGGACTTCAACAATCTCCATTAAAGTCAGCATCTCGTAACCTCTGTGCTCGTTATAATTTTAATATTTCTAATGGCATTTGACGTGTTTTATACCAATTGTTATGCCGTTCTTTATACAGATTTTGACTACAGATTGCTCCATTTGCCTGATCAAGATGCATAAGGCTCGCGGTGGGTGTAACCAATCAACAGGAGATGTTTACTGCTTATAATCCCCACTTTGTCCACGAAATCTCTTGTACTTTTTATAGGGGACAGACAGAGAAAATATACAATTATACTTCGTTTGCAAAATTGATCACCGATGAAAATATTTGATTTGCTTTACATATGGAATAGACTTTATCTTACCTTTACTTATATTTGTATAAAGGAAAACATTCCTGCAAAATTTAGTCTACTTTATTACAATTTCATTTTGTATGTAACACACAATTTTATTGGCGGAGCAACTTATTTTGTAATTTATAATAGAACTGGCTACCGTGTGATATCATCAATTTATCCAAACATTCATCCAAAAAATAAACTGAAATCGTATTTGTCAAGTGATGAAATTTTAAGGAATGAATTTGATAGTAAATCATCGTAATGGATTATAATCAAATAATCAACTACGCAGTTTATAGGGATGGTGTAATCTGGACCAAGTTTTATTTCCGTGGGGGTCCTGGTCAGAATAGGTCCTCAGTACCCCTTGCTTGTCGTAAGAGGCGACTACATTGAGCGGGCCTTCAGATGCGACCAATGTCCCGTGTCACAGAAGGTGTGGCACGATAAAGATATCTCCCTGCTCAAAGGTCATAAGCGCCGAGCATAGGCCTAAATTTTGCAACCCTTCACTGGCAGTGGTGACGTCTCCATATGAGTGAAAACTTCTTTAGAGGGACATTAAACAATATACAGTCAATCAATTTATACCAAGTTGTCATTTCCCCCGAATGACTTACCTACACAGTGCCCGGTTGAATTAAAATGAAATCCTGTACAGCATCTACAAAATGACTAATACATTAGAAATCTTAATAATCTGCTGCATATTGATAAATTCATATTAAATATACTTATGTAATGCATTTCATTTATAGCGATACACGAGGGTAAATGAACCGTGGCGTCTCTCGGTGGCATACTTAAAGGACACAACGCATGTTTCTAAACTTTTTCATTTTTTTTCAGCAAAATTAACTCTTTTTATGCCTAAAACTACTTTAAATGTGTTTTAAATGAAATATTTTGCGTAGTTTTCGAGTTTGAAAGCGATGAAATTCAAATCTTGCGATATGCATATTTTCTTTCGCTAGTTTACGCGCCATTATGTGTGACGTCATATGCGCCCTCGGGTTTGAAAACATCTATTAGCCATTTCATAAACAGATTAGATTTAATCGACATAAAAACCAATTATCACGTTAACGGCTTGTAAATAATAATGCATTAAGATGTTTTGTGCCGTGCTCGGGTGTACTAGTTGTCGGTAGAAAGGATTTAGACTGAGTATTTTTCAATTTTTCGAAGGAAGGTACGAGAAAAAAGACGTGGATAATTTTTTTTTTTGTTAGAGCAAGAACTTTACCGTAAAAAACACACCCAGTCACCTTTTCAAACACCGCTTGGACAGAGACCCTGATAAACTGCGAGAAAATGGATATATCGAAGCTATAAGCACTGGTAGGCCTATAGCATACATTCTGATTTGCTCTTCAAATTCAATACACGCTCAGATCAACTGACCTTCACCTTGTAACAACATATATCGTCGATACAATGTAACTTCTACCAACTGGTAGATTTACAACAAAAACAAAAAATTAAAGATACAAAATAATTGAACTTTTAATTATACAAATAGTAGAATATTGTATTTCCTAACTTTAAATTGAATTATAAAATTATTTCCTTATTGAACTCGTAGCATCTTGAGTGCGTCAGTAGGATATAACGCCGTGCTCCCACTTCGTACTTCCTAAAGACGTGCAGATCACAATTCAAAAATAGTAATAAGATTGCTTTATCAAAATAAAATAATGTGATTACCACTTTAAATTTGAATATTTTTATTGATTTGTATGTGTTGTCTTTTTCTTTCTTTCCGAAATGCACGCGTGACAATAGCTTGGCATAGGGCCTACTTGTCAACAATTTAACGTATTATAATTTGTCTAATCCAAAAATAAATAATGATTGCACTGTTTATTTTAGAAAAACAGCGCCAATTACAGATGTGTAAAGGAATAACATCCCCAAACAGTTTGTAGACAGCGACCCATATAAACATTATTTACTCACAATATTGCTGATTTCATACACGCTTTACTCGCTATATTTGGATATTTACATCGTTATATGTGTGCACTGGTGGCGAACACATATAAAACTCGGACAATTTGTCAACATCGATTTAAATGTTGCCCATGGTAAATAAATTAGGCCCCTAAAAGTTGAGTTTTTAATAATATCTCGCAGTACTTTCACAATCCGAAGGGCTCATGTGACGTCACTGTTCCACGTGACTACCTACCTAATTAACTTGACTTTTTGAAATCGGGGCTTAAATGTGGTTAATTATCGCAAAATTTCGGCAAACGAACTATTAGAATTAATTACTATAAGCATAAAGAAGACAAAATGCATGTAATGTTGTGTACTTTGAAAACATGAAATGTGTCCTTTAATGAAGCGTATAGATTTAGCGCTGCGTGAAAAATATCCAACCGTGAAGCGTCGCAGTTCATACCCTCATGTATATTCACGAAACATGCTGATGTGCAGCGTCGCACTTCATACCCTCATGTATTTCAAAAATGAAAAATATTCCTTCTATTTACATTCCACTTTCATTTCTGTCGAAATAGAAGTTGTTGACACCTTTAATTATCTTGGTCTTACTTTAAATTTTAATGGTAAATTTATAGAATCTCGGTGTATTATCGCTGATCAGGGTAGAACATGTATTTACCGAATTTGTGATAATCTGTCACGTAATATTGTAACTAATCTTCATGTATTTGATACTTATGTTTCAAGTGTTTTGAATTATGGTAGTGAAATGTGGAGTTTTAACCCAAGTAACGATGTTGAAAAGGTGTATGTAGACTTTTGTAAGCGAATCTTACATGTAAAGAAGTGCACCCCAATGTTTTGTTTACAAGTGCAGCACAATTTGACTAGTACTACATTGCGTCGAAGGCAAAACGAATGGAAATGTAAATATAAAAATATAATTGTCTACAGCGGATCATACAAGTTAGATGTGTTATTTTTTAGTATCTGTATCGGATCATACAGATTAAGATATGTTGTTGGTTTTAAAAAAAAAATAAATTTATCGGGTCATACAAGTCAGGTGTGTTGTTTTTGAGTACCTTCATGGGATCATGCAAGGTGTGTGTGTGCGAGTTTTGTTTTTTAGTATCTTTACCAATACTTAGAGGAAATAGGTATTGAGATGATGCATCCATTTGAAGTACAGGTATATTTGCTAAAATAAAAGCTTGGTTTCTATAATATGTATGTCCTACCTATTGTACAGGTATATTTACTGAAACAAAAGATTGGTTTCTGTAATATATATCTCCTACCTATTGTACACGTATATTTACTAAAACAAAAGATCGGTTTTTATAATATATATGTCCTACCTATTGTACACGTATATTTACTAAAACAAAAGATCGGTTTTTATAATATATATGTCCTACCTATTGTACACGTATATTTACTAAAACAAAAGATCGGTTTTTATAATATATATGTCCTACCTATTGTACACGTATATTTACTAAAACAAAAGATCGGTTTTTATAATATATATGTCCTACCTATTGTACACGTATATTTACTAAAACAAAAGATCGGTTTTTATAATATATATGTCCTACCTATTGTACACGTATATTTACTAAAACAAAAGATCGGTTTTTATAATATATATGTCCTACCTATTGTACACGTATATTTACTAAAACAAAAGATCGGTTTTTATAATATATATGTCCTACCTATTGTACACGTATATTTACTAAAACAAAAGATCGGTTTTTATAATATATATGTCCTACCTATTGTACACGTATATTTACTAAAACAAAAGATCGGTTTTTATAATATATATGTCCTACCTATTGTACACGTATATTTACTAAAACAAAAGATCGGTTTTTATAATATATATGTCCTACCTATTGTACACGTATATTTACTAAAACAAAAGATCGGTTTTTATAATATATATGTCCTACCTATTGTACACGTATATTTACTAAAACAAAAGATCGGTTTTTATAATATATATGTCCTACCTATTGTACACGTATATTTACTAAAACAAAAGATCGGTTTTTATAATATATATGTCCTACCTATTGTACACGTATATTTACTAAAACAAAAGATCGGTTTTTATAATATATATGTCCTACCTATTGTACACGTATATTTACTAAAACAAAAGATCGGTTTTTATAATATATATGTCCTACCTATTGTACACGTATATTTACTAAAACAAAAGATCGGTTTTTATAATATATATGTCCTACCTATTGTACACGTATATTTACTAAAACAAAAGATCGGTTTTTATAATATATATGTCCTACCTATTGCCTCACATCCGTCCACCCGTGAAGACAAGAGAAAACACCACCAACACCAGTCTAAACATGTTGTCTCTCTTTCTTGTCCATTTTCCTTTCTCTACCATTCTTATTACAAATGGGTTAGTTATTGTAAATATTGGAGTATATCGAACAACGAGGAAATAGATGGAATGTGCTTTATTGTTAGTAAAGTCGGATTTAATAGGAACAGGAAATGAAGAGGAAAATTTGTTTTCTCTCTTTTTAATTCATTAGAGCATTGTAAACACTTTATGCAAGTATAACAACACCCCACAAACACTTTAAACAAAGTAATGTTTTTAGTATACAAATACGACCCTAAAGTTTTAAGTATAACAGCACGACTCTAAAGTTTTAAGTATACAACATGCCCCTAAAGTTTTAAATATAACAACACGACCCTAAAGTTTTAAGTATAACAGCACGCCCCTAAAGTTTTAAATATAACAATACGACCCTAAAATTTTAAATATAACAATACGACACTAAAGTTTTAAGTATAACAACACGACCCTAAAGTTTTAAGTATAACAACACGACCCTAAAGTTTTAAAAATTGCAACATTACGATAAGTATCAAACATCTTGACACTTTATCTGAACATAATTTTGTAAAATTCGACTGTTCTTCAGGAATATTTTTCTGATTATTAAATTTCCATCTCCTTTTATTTCTGGTTGGTTAATTGTTGTACGTCTCGTTGATAATTTTTCACTTGTATTGAGACGTCACCAGTTGTACCTTCAATTTAGCGCTGACCGTCGTAGCAGTGAGGGTTCTTCAAATAACCTACCAACACCTGCCACGACACACATCTAACGTTCCGTGAATGCCGAGCGTGCAGAGAGCAAGTAATCACTACCTGTGTTAAGGTCTTAGGTTTGACGCGGCCAGGACACGAGTAGGGCTCCAACTAATTACGAACTTCCGGTTTCGAAGCGAAAGCTTTATCACAGATCTATCACGACCTGTTCAACCCGAAGAGATGAACTAATTAACAAATAAAATGAATTAGAGAAGAACAGACTGGGGAAAAGGGGGTGCTTACTCCTCCTAAGCACCTGCTCCTGCCTCTGGTGTGTTCAAGGGTCCGTGTTTGCCAACTCTCTATTTTGTATTTTTCATAAGATTTATGAAATTGATCACTGTTCGGTATCTTCACCTTTTCATGACTAACCAAAAATTTTGAGATAATTTTCAAGGATATATAGCAAACAAATCATCAAGCTTTTTTTATTTAACTTCCAGAAGAAGAACCTGTTTAGGGATGAAATGGTTTCAATTTACATCTCTGAACATTTCAAAGTGAACATTACTGAAATTCAGAGAAAACAAGAGAGGACTCGAAATGGCGATTGTAAAGTCCAGTTCTAAGTTAAAGAGAAGATCATCAGGAATATTTCAGTGTGTTCATTCTTTCTCAAAACGACACACTTTATACACCTTATTATTATACTTATTATAAAGCACGGTGTGGTAGCATGGACAGTCTTTAAAGGTGTAAGACCTGATGTTCATGTAATACTATAATTTTTGTACATAATTACTTTAAAGCAGATTAATTACTTTATAAAGTTATTAACTTTCCCTTCATTACATGCTTGAAAACATCTGCATGTAAAAGAAAACAGTGAGAATATTATTTAGAAAGTAAATATAGTGGCTACATATATAAATCATCCCATAATAGACGTCTATAAATAGACCCACGCGCGTCAGGGGAATCCCAACATGAGGTATTAACTCATACGCAACTGTCTAGTTTTAAGGCTGAAAGAGCGTAAAACAACAAATTACGAAGAGGTATTTGATATTTTTATTTCTATTAAACTTATGTTACGGCACTGTTATAGCAAAATACACAGCTTTACACAGATAAAACCAGCGATGATCTGAAAGTTTGAACTGGTTATGTAACTGTCACTTGAAATGGCAGAGTGTTTGTAAACATCGATTTAAAATCAAATTATTTGGGTTAAAACAGGTGAAATAATTTATGATATGTCGTACAGTCTCATAACTACATACGTGCGATGATTTAATATCGTTTTTACGACATGGAAAAAAAAAATATTGTAATTCGGACCATACAGCTTTAAATTTTGTAATCGTCATTTTTTTGGTCATGTGGATGCTATTGTTGGAAATCAATGCAGTCGCGTTACTTGATCTCGGCACGTGGTCCATATTCTAAAATCTAAAATTCTAAAAACAGTAATTATCTCCTCACTATATACACCCATTCCAGGATATTTATGATCAATTGAGACGTCTCTACCGACAAAGTGTTCTCTATTGGAACGGCACATACGGACCTCCGTGTACGGGAACGTGAGAGTGAGATTAGAATTAAGTGTATAAAAATCTACTAACGTGAGAGTAGGATTAAATGTTAGCCATATATAGTGTTTCCCAGTCTGCATTTTATTCATTTTGTTATTCTACATTTGAAAACATTTCCTGTTTTAATATACTAGGTGACATTGTGACTGTACAGTCGGTATATTGCATGTGAAGTATGTAAATATTTTGTAAATAATCAGTTTAAATCATCTACCTAAAAACTCTTGCCATTTCAGTACAACCACTTTCATTAATACGAATGGGTTATTTCTGGGGAATCATACAATGCCTGTATATAGAGAAGATCATTATAAGTCTTTGTACACTCGACGTTTTAAACACCGCCATTTAACTCTCGCTCCTCTGTCACGGTAATTCTCCACAGGAGACTGTGAGTTTCTTTGGACATGAAGTGAACTTTCTTTCCGGAAGTGAATGCTGTTACAGCACGTGTGGTTGTGAATTCACAGACATATGTAAAGGGTAAATGTCGGTAATTTCGGACGTCCGGGAAATTCGGACGAACTATTTCTAAGCATCGATTAAATATGTAGATGTCCCTCTATCAGGTGCATTACTTTCTTTATTTCGTTCATTTGTTTACGAAGAATACAGAGAAGTCCCGAAAAGGACACATTCTAATACCTATAAATAGTTATTTCACGTAAGGGACACCTCGGTCTTTTCCTTCAAAAGCTTCGAGCCTTGGTTTGAATACCTATCGCAGTGATAGAAAAAAAATGTATTTGCAAGTAAATAAAACTTATTAAACCTTTAGAAATGTTTTATGATATACTATGACGTACAAAAATAAGTTTTTTAGATATTGAAACAAACAGTCCGAAATTACCGGCATTTACTCTACACATACAGGTGTTGTCGTGATTTGTGTCTCATTCTTAGAACACTATTAAAGAGGCGTGTATCTGAATTTTGTAGCATTGTTAATGTTCATTGTTTTATTTCTACATTTGTAGAGAATTATGAAAGCAAAAAGAAATGAATTTGGATAAAAATGCTTGTTTTTGAGTTACAGTATGCTAAACTTAACATTTTTGCACATTTTACTAACGAATTATTCATATAAACTCGATTTGTCTGTGGTGTTAATACAACATAAGCAACAGAAATCAATCATTTCATCAATTAACTATGTCGTACTAATATTTTCGAACGGTATAGATATCGAATAACGACCTTTTTGCACTTAATACACGGAATAATTCATTATATAGAATTGAAGAGCTCAAAAGAACATATTAGAAGTTATTTTTCTTAGAATATTAAATGGACCTTTTAAAAGTTGGGTTTTCAATGATAAGTTTGCATTATTGCCCAATACTGAATTTGCATGCAAATTTTCGGGCAAAATGAGCATAGTTGTCTTAGCTCACCTTAGCTATGGTTTTATGATCACTTTTTTCCGGTGTTCGTCCGTCCTTTTAACGTTTTCGACTTCTTCTCCAGAACAACAGGGCTAATTTCATCCAAACTTGCCACAAAACATGCTTGGGTACAGGGGATTCAACTTTGTGTAAATAAAGTGTCACGCCATTTTTTTATAAAATGGAGATAATTAATTATTAAAATAAATATGACATCTCTTAAAAAATCTTCCAAGAACCACAGGGCCAATTTCAAACACACTTGGCACAAATCAGCCTTGGGTAAAGGAAATTCAGGTTTGTTCAAATCACTTGTCACGCTCCCTTTAAAGAGGATTTAATCAAGGTAAGACAGAACTAGGGTGGGGTCTTCTTCTCAAGAATCACTGGGCCAGAATAGTTGAAATTTAGTTGAAAAGCCCCTATCTTTGCTCCTCACGAAAATATTAACAGCTGTGAAGGAGAAACTTCAAACTTACTGTGCGACTACATATGCCAGAAGTGGTGTTAATCAATGTGGATTATAAAAATTCTAAAGAACGTTTAGTAAACTTGAAATCGTAGAATTTTTCCCAAATCAATAACATTAAAACCTATGACTTTTCAACACTATGCAAGACCATTCCTCATGATAATCAATCTCATTAACCCCTATAAGCAATACAAAATAGAGAGCTGGGCAAACATGGACCCCTGGACACACCAGAGGTGGGATCAGATGCCTAGGAGGAGTAGCATATGATGTCGACCAGTCACACCGGTCGTGAGCCCTATGTCTTGATGAGGTAAACGGAGTAATACGTAGTCAAAATCAGTGTGCCAAGAATGACCTAACAATCAGACAACGTCACACAACATTTGACGCAATGATTGGTTGTATTGGCAAATTGGATCATTATAACAACCATAGATTTTGCGAAATGCTGACTTAAAACGAGACTGTTGAAACTCCTGTAACATCGACTTGTTTGTCAGAAGCCTGTCTCGATTTAAAAACTGATCATACGCAGAACAAGCAGATGGTAATGGACTAATACTAAATAAATTTAAGGAGTTAAATAGATAGGTAAATAGATGGACGGGCATGCAGACAGATACCAGTCCGATATCCAGACTACCAAGAAGAGAAAGCGAGAAATTTCTTCTCTTGAAATAGGTGGTGAATGAAAACTAGAATGACAATTGGAGCCCAATTTAAAGTACTTCTCTAACCATTAGCGACGTATTTTGATCAAATATGACTTGTTCGTGAATGTCTGAATATCGACATGGAATATTGAAATATGTAGTTTAGAAGGATTTTTCAATGTATTTTCTTCGAGAGAACAATAATTGATTATGTATAGATTTTTAATCATGTAACTAAGGGGTTTCTGTAGAGACATGTGGTTGTATTGGTAGGCTAGGAAAGCTATGAATGAAGTCAATCTACACTAGATGAGTGATCATGTTAACGCACTGTTCTCTATAAACTCATTCTACACTAGATGAGTGATCATGATAACGCACTGTTCTCTATCAAGTCATTCTACACTAGATGAGTGATCATGTTAACGCACTGTTCTCTATAAAGTCATTCTACATTAGATGAGTGATCATGTTAACGCACTGTTCTCTATAAACTCAATCTACACTAGATGAGTGATCATGTTAACGCACTCTTCTCTATAAAGTCAATCTACACTAAATGACTGATCATGTTAACGCACTGTTCTCTATAAAGTCATTCTACACTAGATGAGTGATCATGATAACGCACTGTTCTCTATAAACTCAATCTATACTAGATGAGTGATCATGTTAACGCACTCTTCTCTATAAAGTCAATCTACACTACATGAGTGATCATGTTAACGCACTGTTCTCTATAAAGTCAATCTACACTAGATGAGTGATCATGTTAACGCATTGTTCTCTATAAAGATCCAGACTACATGAGTGATCATTTTAACGCACTGTTCTCTATAAAGTCATTCTACACTAGATGAGTGATCATGTTAACGCACTGTTCTCTATAAAGTCAATCTACACTAAATGACTGATCATGTTAACGCACTGTTCTCTATAAAGTCAATCTACACTAGATGAGTGATCATGTTAACGCACAGTTCTCTATAAAGTCAATCTACACTAGATGAGTGATCATGTTAACGCACAGTTCTCTATAAACTCAATGTACACTAGATGAGTGATCATGTTAACGCACAGTTCTCTATAAACTCAATGTACACTAAATGAGTGATCATGTTAACGCACTGTTCTCTATAAACTCAATGTACACTAGATGAGTGATCATGTTAACGCACTGTTCTCTATAAACTCAATCTACACTAGATGAGTGATCATGTTAACGCACTGTTCTCTATAAACTCAATGTACACTAGATGAGTGATCATGTTAACGCACAGTTCTCTATAAACTCAATGTACACTAGATGAGTGATCATGTTAACGCACTGTTCTCTATAAAGTCAATCTACACTAGATGACTGATCATGTTAACGCACTGTTCTCTATGCAAGGTGAAGATAACGAACATTGATGAATCTCATAACTCCTACAAACAATACAAAATAGATAGTTGGGCAAACACGGACCCTTGGACACACCAGAGGTGGGGTCAGTTGCCTAGAAGGAGTAAGCATCCCCTGTTGACCGGTCACACCCGCTGTAAGCCCTCTATCCTGATCAGGTAAACAGAGTTATCCGCAGTCAAAATCAGTGTGCCAAGAACGGTTAAACAATCGGTATGAAACACGTCAGACAGCATTTGACCCAATGCGAGATTGTATTGACGAACTAGATCGTTATAACGACCACAGAATTTGTGAAATGCTGACTTCAATTGAGACTGTTGAAATCCCTGTACCATCAACTTGTTTGCCAGTAGCTTACCTCAATTTAAAAACTGACTATACAATGATCATTAATCATCAACAAGATATTCATTAAACAAATTAACAATGTTCATACATAACACATTCAAACACTTAGGGATTTTAATAAATATTATATCATGTAACCAGCGATTGTGTTACTGGTGGCAGTTCAATATAAGGGGGCATCAAATAAAAAAAATCCCTCCTCTGTGGTGATAACCATCCTTTTGTATTATGATGATAACCGTTCCTCTGTATTATAATGATAACCATTACTCTGTATTATGATGATAACCATTACTCTGTATTATAATGATAACCATTACACTGTATTATAATGATAACCATTACTCTGTATTATAATGATAACCATTACTCTGTATTATGATGATAACCATTACTCTGTATTATAATGATAACCATTACTCTGTATTATAATGATAACCATTACTCTGTATTATAATGATAACCATTACTCTGTATTATAATGATAACCATTACTCTGTATTATAATGATAACCA
This sequence comes from Ostrea edulis, assembly GCF_947568905.1. Classification (NCBI taxonomy): domain Eukaryota; kingdom Metazoa; phylum Mollusca; class Bivalvia; order Ostreida; family Ostreidae; genus Ostrea; species Ostrea edulis. The sequence goes on along the minus strand of NC_079173.1, from coordinate 2,877,094 downwards.
TTACTCTGTATTATGATGATAACCATTACTCTGTATTATGATGATAACCATTACTCTGTATTATAATGATAACCATTACTCTGTATTATAATGATAACCGTTCCACTGTATTATGATGATAACCATTACTCTGTATTATAATGATAACCATTACTCTATATTATAATGATAACCATTACTCTGTATTAGGATGATAACCATTACTCGGTATTATGATTATAACCATTCCTCTGTATTATGTTGATAACTGTTCCTCTGTATTATGACGATAACCGTTCCTCTGTACCATGACGATAACCATTGCTTTGGTTCATCTTCAATTGATAGTAATAATATGTTTACGGTGTGACCGCACATGATACGAGCGAAGACGTATCACATCTTACAACACACCCTCACAAGTCAAGGTTTTGTGATTGCGTACCCCCCTACAAAGACACATATACAGAGGGTACGTAATAACAAATCCTTGACTGGTGAGGATGCTTACAACGCAAGTTGAGGAATTCATTTAACGCGGTAAGTTTAACGCGGTTGATGTAAACAGTGCATTGTGACGTCATCATTAGCTGCGATTGTTTTTCTTTCAAATCAAGCAATTATCCACAACAAAACTTATGAAGGTATGGGAAGGCTTGTCTGGAATTAAAAATCGGATGTGGTATTTTGCACAATATTTGTTTTTTCTACCGGACTGTCAATGAAGTATACCGCAGTGATGGCGGTATTTTTTCGAAAGCATTATGGGTAGTCCATATCATTTCAGCAAACTTCCACCAGAGTTCGTTTACTTACAAAACAAACGCTTTCAGTTAGGTATTATGGGATAGCGATTTGTTAGGCCGCGTATACTGTGTGATGACACTGAAGAATGTCGAAAAACATAACATCAAACGTAAACAACTTTCAAAACAAGAACGTAAACATTAAGTTCATTACTGTACGCAATAATTTGAACATAGTCTCCCTACTTTTTAATTATCTTTTGATCATTTTATGTTTAAAATAAAATCCATACTTTTATATTAATGCTCTTAATGTCAATATCTTCAAACTTTTAACTACGAACTACTTCTTTAGTGTTATTTGCCTGTGTGATAATTGCGGACTCACAATATACAAATCTGTATATTGTATTGCGTCACATAGGAAAGGTCTATTCGTAGGTGACGTAATGAGGCCTCGACGGGGAGTTTGCATTTCTCAACTGATGAAAAGAAAATCACGTGACTCAATTGCATAATAATTTGAGCGAGCTTCGCTCGCCATATTTATATCTTTGTGATTATATTCACTCCATTGACATGGCAACCATTTCCTTGTGTTTATCTTTCCTTCATTAGGACAACAAACATTTCCTTATACCAACCTCCCCTACCTTGTATTGATGGATGTTTCCTTATACCAACCTCCCCTACATTGTATTGATGAATGTTTCCTTATACCAACCTCCCCTACATTGTATTGATGAATGTTTCCTTATACCAACCTCCCCTACATTGTATTGATGAATGTTTCCTTATACCAACCTCCCCTACATTGTATTGATGGATGTTTTCTTATATTAACCTTCATTATTCTTTGTGGAAGTTTCAAAGTCGAATTTTTGTTCATAGTGTCAACAGTGATTAAAAGGCTCTAAACAAGCTATACATGATATGTACTTAACGACAGATTTTGAAATTTTTGCCTTTTTTTAATGGTACTGTTCCACGTCCTTTTGAAACACTAGATTGTCGAATTTCCTAGGTTTCATTCTATTGAAGCCATGTTTCATCAGTTTTTCGGATCGGAGTTGTTGAAGCCTGGTATCCCCCTGTGGATGTATATGTAGCTCTCTGTTCCGTCTCAATATTTTTCTGAGAGAACTACAGTTCTGTAGCTATCTGACTGACGTCTTCACGAAGTATGTCGTTCGGAACTTCTCTCATATATTCCTTTCGGTCAGCCTCTCTTCTGGCAGGTGTGGTACGATTAAGATCTCTCCCTTCAGAAATGCCATAAGCGCCGAGCATAGACCTAAATTTTGCAGCCATTCACCAGCAATAGTGACATCTTTTTTGTATTTCTTATAGGAGGTATGAGATTGATCACTGTTCGCTATCTTCACCTTTCATCTTCATATGAGTGAAATTTTTTCGAGAGGGACGTTAACAAGATACAATCAATCAACCAATCACCACACCCGTCTCTTGTGTCATTTGAGAACCAACGCGCGTTAAACATTTATGTGTGGTCCTGTTGAGTGTCTACCTTCCTACATGCAAGGTGAAGATAACGAACAGTGATCAATCTCATAACTCCTAAAAGCAATACAAATTAGATAGTTGGGCAAACACGGACCCCTGGACACACCAGAGGTGGGATCCCTAGGAGGAGTAAGCATCCCCTGTTGACCGGTCACACCCGCCGTGAGCCCCATATCCTGATCAGGTAAACGGAGTTATCCGCAGTCAAAATCACATGTGTGTGTGTTGTTCTTTACCAACGATTCATTCGAAGCCAAGAAGCTTCACCAATTATATTGATATATATTTACTCCTCCTAGGCACCTGATCCCACCTCTGGTGTGTCCAGGGGTCTGTGTGTGCCCAACTATCTATTTTGTATTGCTGGTTGGAGTTATGAGATTGATCACTGTTCGTTATCTTCATCTTTATAGGAGTTATGAGATTGATCACTGTTCGTTATCTTCACCTTTATAGGAGTTATGAGATTGATCACTGTTCGTTATCTTCACCTTTATAGGAGTTATGAGATTGATCACTGTTCGTTATCTTCACCTTTATAGGAGTTATGAGATTGATCACTGTTCGTTATCTTCACCTTTATAGGAGTTATGAGATTGATCACCGTTCGTTATCTTCACCTTTATAGGAGTTATGAGATTGATCACTGTTCGTTATCTTCACCTTGCATTAAACAGATACAGTTCTTCCTCGTACATACTTGTATACTAAAAATAATGAATTACCAATCGTCACTTGTTACAAATACTGAATTTCTTTATCTGCTAATATTTATATTGTTTTTGTTTTTGTATTTGATATCTTTACAAATCGCAATGACAGTTATGTCCTCATATAAGCGTTGTAGTTATGATGAATTGAGGCAAATTCTGTGAATCACTCAAAAGTGCTGTTTCATTTTGTATATTTATATTCATTTACTAAATCACCATTTGTTTATATTTCTTGTATAAGTCGAGAAATATTTTGTTGCATAAAACGAACTCCTAAGATCCACCTATGTCACAGTCGTATTGTGACGTACGTCAAAACATAGACATGACGTCACACTTCGTCTTAACCTGCCTTTTATCAACATTGCACTGTATTTTGGATCTAGGAGACCACAAGATTGGGATGATAATCCACGCAAGTTCACAATCTTAACTTTGCGAGATCTTTGTAACACATGTTGTATTTTTTCTAATCATTACGTTCTCTCAGTCGCGTGCTTTAAACTAGTTCATAATCCGTTCATAGTTAATATGAACAGATTGTGTCGCGTGCTGAAATTGGTTGGTTCATAGAGGAAAATGCGATTTGTAATATAGATAATTAAGAAATGAACATCACTTTTGAGCTGTTCATGGTCAGTATGAACGGATTTGGATTTGAGGTAAATTCTGTGAATCGCGTTAGCGATTCACAGAGAATTTGCCTCAAATCCACATCCGTTCATATTGACTATGAACAGCTCAAAAGTGATGTTCATTTCTTATATTTATATTCATTTACTAAAACACCGTTTGTTTACATTGCTTCTATTTTGTTGCATAAAACAAACTCCTATAGCCTCTGTCACAGTAGTTATTGTGACGTACGTCAACACATAGACATGACGTCACATTTCGTCTCACTCTGCCTTTTATCAAAATTGCAAGGTGCACTGTATTTTGGAGGTAGGAGACTGCAAGATTGGGATGATAATCCACGTAAGTTTACAATCTTAATCCAAAGATGTGACTTGCGAGATCTTTGTAACAGATTTTCTATTTTCTTTTCCAAATCATTACGCTCCCTCAGTCGCGTGCTTTAAGCTAGTTCATAATCCGTTCATAGTCAATATGAACGGATTGTGTCGCGCGCTGAAATTGGTTGGTTCATAGAGGAAAATGCGATTTGTAATATAAATATAACATTATGAATAGTAAATCGCTCGCTCGCCCCAATGTTTTAGGGTCATTTGTCCGAAGAACAAGCAATTTTATTGGTGTCGCCTGATCAAGTTTTGGGGAAAGAAAAAGAAAACAAAAGAAGTATACAATGAAAAAAAACCCAAGCATTACACACTATTCGTGTGGCTTTCCAGTTCCGTTTAGCAGACTGTTCCGTTTAGCAGACTGTTCAGGTTAGAAGACTGTTCAGTTTAGCAGACTGTTCCGGTTAGCAGCCTGTTCCGTTTAGGCAGGAAAGCCCATAAGAAAGGAAGTAAAGCATTTTATCTCATGTCTACGCATGTAATATACAGATATCTTATGGAAAATAGTTCTAACCACGTGACATAGTTATTCAAAACACAAACGCGTATGAATATCTAACAACATCCATGACAACATGATGTCCAACGTCCTCGAGATTTCGACATTTAAACGTCAATTTCTTCATAGAGGGTAATGAAAGAACATAATGACAAAAACAGCCAGTCACCTTGAATTACTGGCGGAATTTCTATAACGTATATCTAATAGAAAAAATCATATAAAATTATTGACAGAATTTCTATTCAGTAAGAGAGAACTTCTTGTGATTCATTCACCCCCACCCCCACCCCCATCTGATTTTATGCTTATGATATCTTGCAAACTTTACTGGTTCTATCTCCGCATTACCTCTCCCAACGTTCACATGTGTCTCCGATGTAACAAATGTTGCCTGTCGTATAGGAGAGTCAAGTCCTTATAGACGTAGGTTAGGAAAACAAAAGTAATGCCAAGCGTATAATTCCGCTCGCGCCAGTAAATGAGAAAGTTTCCTAGGTTACTTTCGGAAGGTCGGTGGTCTCGTCCCAGGTACATTGTATCTGGGTTCTCTTTTCCACCAATAAAAACGGCGCCACCAGATAACTGAAAAATTGTTGAATGTGGCTGAAAAACAATCAATCAATCAATGCACTTACAAAAACCCCTCGGAATCTCTGTTTACGCACTCGATGTTAAATAATTGTACATTTAATATCAGAATCAATGCTTCTTTGAAAAGAATAAGCCTAACTGATCAATTGACTTCGCGTTGAAATGAAAGACTTTCCCCAGATAGAGGCCAAATGACGTCACACATAATTCCTATATTGATTTAGGCCGAAAGTCTCATTTGTAATTCTATGCAGTAATTAAAGCTATTGATGTTAAGGTTTAATGATTAAATTAGATAAATCAGCAAAGTTATAAGTGCTATGTTGTGCGCAGACATGTATTCAAAGAGAAATAACTCTAATACTATTCACTCAATCATTACTGCCAGCAACTTAGTTGCCAAACTTAAAGAAGAATGGACACGATTGGAGCTGAAACATTTCTCAAATTTTATTTTTCAATTTTTAGTGTTTAGAATGCTTAACTAATGTATTTCTAATGGTCAGCAAAAAATTGAATGTTAGTTGTCGATGCACATTTTACATAGGAGATACAGAGGTCACAATTCTTATGTAAGCAAAGCTCGTGCCATGTTTTTGTTTACATAAGTTAAGTTTCCAGCAGATATGTTTTGTTTTTTTTAAATTTCAAGTCATTTCGGAACACAATTAAATAGTTTATAGTGTTTGACACATTTCATTTTGGTTTAAACATACTATTTTGTATTAAATGATATATATATAAACAAAAACATGGCACGAACCTTGTTTAAACAACAAAGAATTGTGAGTGTGGTATCTCACTTGTAACTAAACAACCGATACTCAAATTTTAGAAATACTTTAGTTAAGCATTGCAAACAATTGAAATAGAAAAATGAAAGTTATAGCTCAAATCGTGTCCATGCCCCTTCAATGTCGTAGAAGGGTAATTTTTTTTAGTGTATAGCGAACCCGATAATCAATATAAATAAATCTTTACATGGCGTCACTGGGCACAGGGAAAACTAAAAATATTTTCAGAAATCTGAGAGAAAAATACTCTCTTATGAGTAGCCACGAAATATCAATGTACTTCTACCCTCGGAGATGCAAAACACGGTAACACCCTCAGTGAAGTCTCGGGTTTTACAGCTTTTTTTTGCAAATCTCGAGTGGAATTACCTTATATTTCAAGGGCTGTACACACATGCAAAGACACGCAGGCAGAGAGAGAGAGAGAGAGAGAGAGAGAGAGAGTACTTCTTCTGACCACTTTAACAATGGTACATCTACACAATGCATTATTTTGATAGATGAATCATACGGGATTCATCATATATTATATAATGTATTGGATCGGTAATGCAAACTGCTAATTTCGATACATAAAAATAATACCCCTTTTCATTTCACATAGGGCTGATATTTGTGAATGGTTGATAAAAGAAACACATGGAAAGGGATATGTTTAATCATGTTTGACATGTTTTTGTTATACAGTAATTATTCGTGACTTTTGCATTCTTGATATGAACACAGATGCGTGTATTTTATTAAGCTCTCTGTGGATGTATCATCAGCCCATGGACGTATCATCACCGTTCATTTTACACTCTCTGTTGTACATGTCTGAACAATTTCGTTAGTCTTCATCTTACCCTCTATTGTGCATTTTTGGAACATCTCGGCAGTCTTCATCGTGCCCTCTATAATGTACATTTCTGGAACATCTCGGCAGTCTTCATCGCACCCTCTATTGTACATTTCTGGAACATCTCGGCAGTTTTCATCGTGCCCTCTATAATGTACATTTCTGGAACATCTCGGCAGTCTTCATCGCACCCTCTATTGTACATTTCTGGAACATCTCGGCAGTCTTCATCGTGCCCTCTATAATGTACATTTCTGGAACATCTCGGCAATCTTCATCGCACCCTCTATTGTACATTTCTGGAACGAGATATCTCGGCAGTCTTCATCGTGCCCTCTATAATGTACATTTCTGGAATATCTCGGCAGTCTTCATCGTACCCTCTATTGTACATTTCTGGAACATCTCGGCAGTCTTCATCGTACCCTCTATTGTACATTTCTGGAACATCTCGGCAGTCTTCATTGTGCCCTCTATTGTACATTTCTGGAACATCTCTGTAGTTTTCGGAGCACCTCTGATTCTTTTGCGCTTGGAAGCAGACGATGGAGATTACATAACGGAAAAACGCATTAACCCTAATATTATTGTATAGTAAAAAAAAAACCAGCCTTTGACATGTATTGTTGTTTTTAAATACGTTTGTATACAGTCGGACAACATGTCCTATGCTTCAGAGTGTTAAAAATGTCAAGGTCCTCCGAATGAAAACTTCAGAGGTGTTGCAGAAAGACATTTAATAGATTGTGATATAAGGGGATGATGATACAGGATCATGACGTCATGAAGGGCACCTGTCTGTGTTTATACTATGAAATCCAAGATCCTGACAGTATTAACAAACAAATATAAAACAATGTTTCATAAAACGTCTTGTTCTCAAAGCATTGACTCCGTGCAGCTGATCTCGTTTGTCTTCAGGCGGATCAGCGGGCTGGTTTTGGTGAGTCGCTGTAATGACAACAAAAGATAGATTTTTGAATTTTAAATTTTTTCCGTCTTGAACAAAACAGAAGCCTAGATCAGGTAAATGCTGATTACCGTCAGCTGTGATGTTTCTGACATATTTTGCTAACATTATATTTTTGTTCGTGTTCTCTATACGATTAGTTATAGCTGATTTCCAGAATAAATGTACATTTTATGTTTCAGTAATATCACCATAGTTCGTAATTATAGTTAAAAGATTTATATGGCACCCTATCAACATTACTTCTCTAAAGCGCTTTACAAATGTAAGAGAAAAGATAAATTTTATCATTATAAAATCGATGTACACATACATGTGAATAAGATAATCATTGTGTCAGAATTAAAATACATAATTATTATTATTCATATATAGCACCTAATGTAATGATATAATTACCCTAATAACATATAAAACAATTTAAAACAACCCTTAGGAATAATTAAATACATAGAAAGGATATAAGTATAATAACAAACTACAGTTCAAATAACAACTCAAGGTTTTGTTTGTAAAAACAAATGTAACAGCACTGTAAGAGCTGTAATGTAATGCTTCCTGTACCGGCCTAGATCACCCACCCAGTACAACAAGGGGCTCTGGTTCAATCTACTAGTGATCCAAAAATTTGGTACAATGATTTCTTATAGTTCATACACGTATAGAGACAAATCATTCTGTTCTACATAAGAACTGACTTTACATGTTTACTTGAAAGGAACTGTGAACACGTGATAAATCTGTAACTTACAATGTAAACACGTTTGTAGAGTCAGTGCTATATTTTCTGTACATATCTTACAAATCTTTGTAAACAAGTTTCAGTTTGTCCTTAGGAAGGGACTGGTCGTTCCGAAAATTTGACGATTGAATTGGTTTTGTTGTTAGTCATTTTAGTGCTTTGTAACAGTTGTGAACTTGACCTTGCTTCCACTTTGTGGATTCGACACTTTTAGGTGTCGGGTATGGAATGTACATAATTATAATCCCATAGGTGTCGGGTATGTAATGTACATAAATATAATCCCATAGCCTATGTACATATTCATTACATGATTGGTTTTCTTGTGGAGCGAAGTTCTGCTATTTGTCATTTATCTTTCATGTACAAATGTACATCTTCAGATTGAATCCTTAATTTTCAGGATGTATTGTCAGGACAAGAAAGCACTGAAACAGCCAGCTATGACACCAATGATTTTACATTTTGTTTTCGACACACAAAATCCCGTGAGGATCCGGATTAGAATAGGTCCCCGGTACCCCTTGCTTGTCGTAGAAGGCGACTAAATGGGGCGGTCCTTCGGATGAGACCGCAAAAACCGAGGTCTCGTGACACAGCAGGTGTGACACGATAAAGATCCCTCCCTGCTCAAAGGCCATAAGCGCCGAGCAAAGGTCGAGATTTTGCCCTTCACCGGCAGTGGTGATATCTCCATGTGAGTGAAATATTCTCGAGATGGACGTTAAACAATAAAGAATCAACCGACACGCAGAAGACGATTCAATGCTGGTTGGAAACCACAAAATAACCGTGATTGGTTTCATTTCCATTATACTCGTACCTGGTTTACTGAAAGATCAAACGTGCTGGTAACCATAGAACACGATCGTCGATTCTTGTACGACGTAGAGCAGGATTTACTCTCTAAATAGTTACTCCATTGTTTCCTCAGTTCTGTCCGAACCTATAACACAAATCCAAACTAAAATGTATGTGAGCAAGATATGATAATATGATTTAGAATCATAATTGTTTTATATAACGCCCCCATTATATGCATATATCAAGACAACGAACAGATACAAACAAGATATACATGCATATGACAATCGATACACACACACATTATCGATCAGTTCATCTGATATTACCCGAGGGCTGGGAAAAAACAACAACAACAACGACAAAAAAACCCAACCTGTTGTTTGTTATTATACCTATGTCCTTTTTATGTATTTAATTATTCCTAAGGGTTGTTTTAAATTGTTTCATATATTATTAGGGTAATCATATAATTACATTAGGCGCTATATATTAATAATAATATTTATGCATTACAAATTACAATATTGATATAGAGTGTGATATAAGGTACACTATGGGGTGTGAGATGAAAAAATTTATGTCCTTTAATGTTTATTTAGATACTTGAAACATACAGTTTATATGAGACTCAATAGATATGGGGCTTACGGCGGATGTGGTCGGTTTACTCCTCCTAGGCACCTGATCCCACCTCTGGTATATCCCGTGAACTATGCGGAGGTCTGTGTTTGCCCAACTATCTATTTTGGATTGCTTATAGGAGTTATGAGAATGATCACTGTTCGTTATCTTCACCTTTATAGGAGTTATGAGATCGTTCACTGTTCGTTATCTTCACCTTTATAGGCGTTATGAGATTGATCACTGTTCGTTATCTTCACCTTTATAGGAGTTATGAAATTGATCACTGTTCGTTATCTTCACTTTTATAGGAGTTATGAGATTGATCACTGTTCGTTATGTTCACCTTTATAGGAGTTATGAAATTGATCACTGTTCGTTATCTTCACTTTTATAGGAGTTATGAGTTTGATCACTGTTCGTTATCTTCACCTTTATAGGAGTTATGAGATTGATCACTGTTCGTTAGCTTCACCTTTATAGGAGTTATGAAATTGATCACTGTTCGTTATCTTCACTTTTATAGGAGTTATGAGATTGATCACTGTTCGTTATCTTCACCTTTATAGGAGTTATGAGAATGATCACTGTTCGTTATCTTCACCTTTATAGGAGTTATGAGATTGATCACTGTTCGTTATCTTCACCTTTATAGGAGTTATGAGATTGATCACTGTTCGTTATCTTCACCTTTATAGGAGTTATGAGATCGTTCACTGTTCGTTATCTTCACCTTGTATACAGAACATATCCAATCAACTGTGAGATCTAATCACCATATGTACGTATCAAAGGCATATCATTGGAAATGTAAATTGTACTTGGAAATCTTGTTCTTAAATCTCACAACTCTACATTTTGCTGTCTGCTGACCTTATATGCTAGCATAGTGATGCAATTTTTATGTATATCATGACCCTCCCCAGATATAGGGTGGAAGTATGATTGTGATGAAATGCATTATGGGAAAAAACCAACTTCCTTGGCGTAAATTGGTGTTTATGATCCATCTTTTTTTTTGTGATTTAGTCACGGTAACTAGCTTTTAAAATAATATATTATTTTCTTCGCGGGAAAATATAAAACAAGTGGACCTATAATAAAACATTGTGTCTCGTGACAACACGAGAATTGAATTTATAAATTTTATGGATGATAAGGAACCTAATCAACGAATTTATTTTCAATGCAATACTCATGCCTTAAACAACCTTTAGCCATGTTCCTTATTGGTGTTGTACCAATGAAATTTCTTATTCTTCGGACAAATGACAAAAAAAAAAAAAAAAAAAAATTGGGGCGAGCGAGCGATTTACTATTTATAATATCATAATTCATTTTCGACAGAATTTTCAGGCGGTATGGTACAAGAACATAGCGAGCGATTATATATATTTTTTGCTTTCTTAAACTTTTGTATTGTAAAACAACGAAACATATAATTATTCAAAATCACCTGAACATGTAAGATAATCAATATTCTATTTTTTTTTAAGGGACATGAGTGTGAAAGTGATGGTAATCTTTTTTTACTCAAAATTTCTCAATGGCATAGGAATGTATATTAATATTGACTAATAAATAAAAAACATTTATTTTGTACAAAAACAAGAGAAACACAATAAGACTATGTTAGATAACCGCTTTTGGAATAAAGAAATATATATGGAAGAATAATTGCCTTGCAAGACAATAATTATTTAATCACCAACATTACATAATTCATGTGCCTGCGTTGGGGATAAAAAGTTTGAAATAATGAAATTGTTCTGTTATTACTGAAATATATAACATTGAGCAATTTTCATTGAATTAAATTTTTGGTGATAAAATGACAGCTTTGAATATACATATGGATGATTTAGTAAAATATACAGGTGGTGTTTTTGTACGACATTTTGTTTATACCCATATATGATAAGATATTGCGTAGTTTACGTGTTCAAAGCATTGTGTATAGAAGTTCATTATTTGATGAAGAAATGAATAACAAAATTCAGTGAATACATTTAAAATTGTATTTGTACATGTACATACATGTGTGGTTGCTATTTCAAGACTAAACATACTGTCATTTGCCAAGTTCCGGATGACATTTTCGTTAAGTATTGCTAGCGGTACAATGAAGAGTGTTTTCAATCTTGTGAGAAGATCAGTTTATCAAATAAAAAAATATACAAATTATCTGAAAACTGTTGTAAATGTCATAGGTCTTTACATTTTCCATACTCGATTTCATAGGTCTGTTCCTAATCACACCGCCAGTTCCGAATCACGGAGATGTTTGAAACGACTGCAGGCCAATTCGAACATTGACTGATCCGACCCGGCATTAAATCACCTAATACCTCAGATCAGTATGTCTGTATGCTTATATTAGTATTTACAGTGAGTATCGACATTAAATCACCTAATACCTCAGATCAGTATGTCTGTATGCTTATATGAGTATTTACAGTGAGTATCGACCATCACTTTACCAATACCTCTGTGATAGAATTGAAACAGCTAGAGATGCTCATGATAGTTTAAAAATCAAGATTCCATGTCAATATTAAGAATCTTAATACGTTTGTCCAAAACATAGACGTATGCATGTGTGGAACTTCGCTTGAAACCAATGAAGTGAAATGATCTCACGGGGGCAACAGGCACCACCAATCTTAAGGAGGAATACTACACCAGGCACCACCAATCTTAAGATGGAATGGTACACCAGAGAAATTTCATATAAATGAAAACAGGATATGTGCAACAATATTCTAAAATTGAAAACTTTCAAACTGACTTTACTTAGTCAAAACAAAATAGTTTTAACAGAAAGCAATTTGAAAAAAAAAAACTAAAATCCTTGCTCGAATCCACGATCTACAGTTCAGCAGTCGACGTGCTAACCTACTAAGCTATTCATCTAGGCAATGAATTTTGAAACGAATAGACAAATATTGCTGATATTTATATTTTCATTCAAGATTTAATAGGAAGTCAGCCATTATGACGACATAGAGTACCTCCTTAAGGTCTGAGGATTCTGTTTTAGCGTTATCTTTTCATCGCTTCTATATAGTGTTCTTTTCCTGAATAGGTTTAGAATTTATAAAATGATATTGCAGTAATATTACCTGATAGTTCTTATATCGACTAGATTAGCTAAATGGTTAGAGCATATCATTAGTACTGCAAGAGTCCAGGATTTGATTCCTGATTAAGCTAAATATTTTCTACAATAACGTAGTGATGAAAGGTGAAGATAACGAATAGTGATTAATCCCATAACTCCTATAAGCAATATGAAGTAGAGATATGGGCAAACACGAACTCTGGACACACCAGAAGTGGGATCACGTGCCGAGGAGGAATAAACATCCCCTGTCGACCGGTCACACCCGCCGTGAGCCCTATATCTTCATGAGGTAAACGGGATTATCCGTAGTCAAAATCAGAGTACCAAGAACGATCTGTCAATCGACAATAGGGATGCTTACTCCTCCTGGGCACCTGATCCCACTTCTGGTGTGTTCAGGGGTCCGTGTTTGTCCAACTCTCTATTTTGTATTGCTTATAGGAGTTATGAGATTGATCAATGTTCGTTATTTTCACCTTGCATGAAACTAGTCAGACAGCATTTGAAACAATGATGGGTTGTATACGATACAATACACAACCTTCTGTAACTCATAAGAGCTGACTTTACACGCTTACCTGCTACAAGAAACTATCAAAATATGCAAAATGTGAAACAAACCTGGGAATTGAAATCAAGTTTTTCTTGTTTTTATTTGATATAGAAATACGATTGGATGCAGGTAAATTGATTCCGGAATGCTTCGATAAATTATTCATTATTGAGAAACGCCTCGTATAATCTTTAGGAGTGGGATTGTGGCCAATAATGATAAAATGTTTACATTCACTGAACATTTTCTCTCATATTTCTTTTGAAATTAGCATTGCTTTCATCATAGACAGGGGATACATGTTTATTGCAAACTAGTTCCATCCGGGTTTTTAGTACCTCTTGTCTGTGTAAAAATTACCATTTATGGAGCGTCACCAAGGTTAAAGAATACACTGGCTGTTCCGTTTAATGTAACAAATGGAATAAAGTATAGTATTTTAGAACTTAAATCTAGTTTCTATTTCGAAAACAAAAATAACTGGAAATATAAATATAAACAAATTTTATATACAGAATGAAACGTCTTCTTCGTTGTTTTATCGAGTGATGAATGTAGAAAACACGGGTTATGATTTTTCCTGCAATACTTGGTACATGTTCCTCCATCACCTGATAAAACAACAAAGTTGTTATTGTCTAACTTTTATCATAATACTTATTATTTGCGATTTTGATTAAACCGAATGAATCCAAATTCAGACAACCTTCAAAAACATTCGTTAAGTGGTACATGTCAATATAACCTGTCAAGGGTTCAGTTAAATGGCACATCTCTGTGTAACCTGTCAATGGTTTAGTTAAGTGGCACATCTCTATATAGCGTGTCAATGGTTCAGTTAAGTGGTACATCTCTGTGTAACCTGTCAATGGTTCAGTGAAGTGGTACATGTCTGTATAACCTGTTAATTGTTCAGTTAAGTGGTACATCTCTGTGTAACCTGTCAATGGTTCAGTTAAGTGGTACATGTCTGTATAACCTGTCCATGGTTCAGTTAAGTGGTACATCTCTGTGTAACCTGTCAATGGTTTAGTTAAGTGGTACATCTCTATATAACGTGTCAATGGTTCAGTTAAGTGGTATATCTCTGTGTAACCTGTCAATGGTTCACTTAAGTGGTATATCTCTGTGTAATCTGTCAATGGTTCAGTTAAGTGGTACATCTCTGTGTAACCTGTTAATTGTTTAGTTAAGTGGTACATCTCTATATAACATGTCAATGGTTTAGTTAAGTAGTAGATCTCTATATAACGTGTCAATGGTTCAGCTAAGTGGTATATCTCTGTAAAACCTGTCAATGGTTCAGTTAAGTGGTATATCTCTGTGTAACCTGTCAATGGTTTAGTTAAGTGGTACATCTCTGTGTAACCTGTCAATGGTTCAGTTAAGTGGTATATCTCTGTGTAATCTGTCAATGGTTCAGTTAAGTGGTACATCTCTGTGTAACCTGTTAATTGTTTAGTTAAGTGGTACATCTCTATATAACATGTCAATGGTTTAGTTAAGTAGTACATCTCTATATAACGTGTCAATGGTTCAGTTAACTGGTATATCTCTGTGTAACCTGTCAATGGTTCAGTTAAGTGGTACATCTCTGTGTAACCTGTCAATGGTTTAGTTAAGTGGTACATCTCTGTGTAACCTGTTAATTGTTTAGTTAAGTGGTACATCTCTATATAACATGTCAATGGTTTAATTAAGTAGTACATCTCTATATAACGTGTCAATGGTTCAGTTAATTGGTATATCTCTGTGTAAACTGTCAATGGTTTAGTTAAGTGGTACATCTCTGTGTAACCTGTCAATGGTTTAGTTAAGTGGTACATGTCTGTATAACCTGTCCATGGTTCAGTTAAGTGGTACATCTCTGTGTAACCTGTCAATGGTTTAGTTAAGTGGTACATCTCTATATAACGTGTCAATGGTTCAGTTAAGTGGTATATCTCTGTGTAACCTGTCAATGGTTCAGTTAAGTGGTATATCTCTGTGTAATCTGTCAATGGTTCAGTTAAGTGGTACATCTCTGTGTAACCTGTTAATTGTTTAGTTAAGTGGTACATCTCTATATAACATGTCAATGGTTTAGTTAAGTAGTACATCTCTATATAACGTGTCAATGGTTCAGTTAAGTGGTATATCTCTGTAAAACCTGTCAATGGTTCAGTTAAGTGGTATATCTCTGTGTAACCTGTCAATGGTTTAGTTAAGTGGTACCTCTCTGTGTAACCTGTCAATGGTTTAGTTAAGTAGTACATCTCTATATAACGTGTCAATGGTTCAGTTAAGTGGTACATGTCTTTATAGCCTGTTAATTGTTCAGTTAAGTGGCACATATCTGTGTAACCTGGCAAAGGTCCAGTTAAGTGGTACATATCTATCAAACCTGTCAATGGTTCAGTTAAGTGGTTTATCTCTGTATAACCTTTCAATGGTTCAGTGAAACACCTACGTTGTGAGATACTTGTAAGGTGAATATAACGAACAGTGATCAATCTCATAACGTATAATGTATGATACGATAGCGTCTGATATTTCCATCAGTATTCAATAGCTTACAGTACCGGAGGTTATCAATAGTAATGCGATGACAGTACCGGAAGTTATCAATAGTAATGCGCTGACAGTACCGGAAGTTAGAGACTCACCTCGCCGTTTGTGTAGCAGTATAGCAGAGAGATAAAGAATCCTTGGAATGATACGAAGAAGTACGTGGAATAAGACCACAGTCCGAACTGTACAACACTATTGGTTGGCGGATCTATAAGGTTTACAATGTTCGTGATTCCCAGCAGAGGAAGTAAAACAATGGCCGCCTTCACAGCTTTCCTGTTGTACAATGAAATTAGCAGTATGAGTAGTTACATGTACGTACTGGCAAAATTGAATGGAATACATGCGATGACGAGAACTTTAAAGTTTAAATATATTTTTGATACTAAATTATTTTCAGAACGTCTATTCAAATATGATATATTACAAAGATATATTTGTTTAAGATTGTATAGAAACCTTCTCCATACAGACACGATCGTGAATCAATTTAGTAATGTACCTGACTTTTGTAAATTGTGGTTCTATTAATTCAATACTGCACCCGCATTTTGTAAATTGTGGTTCCATGAATTCAATACTGCACCCGCCTTTTGTAAATTGTGGTTCCATGAATTCAATACTATACCTGACTTTTGTAAATTGTGGCTCTAACGTGCGAGTTTTGCGTAGTTTGTGCACCAGGACACGAATAATGTTGAGCAAAAAGAGAAGATTTACCTACAATAGTGAAACCATGATAGTACACATCAGTAATCAATCTAATAGTGACGGTATACATAATGTAATATTGACGGTATACATAATGTAATATTGACGGTATACGTAATGTAATATTGACGGTATACATAATGTAATATTGACGGTATACATAATGTAATATTGACGGTATACATAAGGTAATATTGACGGTATACATAATGTAATATTGACGGTATACATAATGTAATCTTGATGGTATATGTGTTGCTATCACTAATAATTGTAATATTGACGGTATACGTAGTGTAATATTGACGGTATACATAATGTAATCTTGACGGTATATGTGTTGCTATCAGTAATCAATGTAATAGTGACGGTATACATAATGTAATATTGACGGTATACATAATGTAATATTGACGGTATACATAATGTAATATTGACGGTATATATGTTGCTATCACTAATCAATGTAATATTGACGGTATACATAATGTAATATTGGCGGTATATATGTTGTTATCACTAATCAATGTAATATTGACGGTATACATAATGTAATATTGGCGGTATATATGTTGCTATCACTAATAAATGGAATGTTGACGGTATACATAATGTAATATTGACGGTATATGTGTTGCTATCACTAATAAATGTAATATTGACGGTATACATAATGTAATATTGACGGTATACATAATGTAATATTGACGGTATATATGTTGCTATCACTAATCAATGTAATATTGACGGTATACATAATGTAATATTGGCAATATATATGTTGCTATCACTAATAAATGGAATATTGACGGTATACGTAATGTAATATTGACGGTATATATGTTGCTATCACTAATAAATGTAATATTGACGGTATACATAACGTAATATTGACGGTATACATAATGTAATATTGACGGTATACATAATGTAATATTGACGGTATACATAATGTAATATTGACGGTATATATGTTGCTATCACTAATCAATGTAATATTGACGGTATACATAATGTAATATTGACGGTATATGTGTTGCTATCACTAATAAATGTAATATTGACGGTATACATAATGTAATATTGACGGTATACATAATGTAATATTGACGGTATATATGTTGCTATCACTAATCAATGTAATATTGACGGTATACATAATGTAATATTGACGGTATGCATAATGTAATATTGACGGTATACATAATGTAATATTGACGGTATATATGTTGCTATCACTAATCAATGTAATATTGACGGTATACATAATGTAATATTGACGGTATACATAATATAATATTGATGGTATACATAATGTAATATTGACGGTATATATGTTGCTATCACTAATCAATGTAATATTGACGGTATACATAATGTAATATTGACGGTATATGTGTTGCTATCACTAATAAATGTAATATTGACGGTATACATAATGTAATATTGACAGTATACATAATGTAATATTGACGGTATATATGTTGCTATCACTAATCAATGTAATATTGACGGTATACATAATGTAATATTGACGGTATACATAATGTAATATTGGCGGTATATATGTTGCTATCACTAATAAATGGAATATTGACGGTATACATAATGTAATATTGACGGTATACATAACGTAATATTGACGGTATATATGTTGCTATCACTAATAAATGTAATATTGACGGTATGCATAATGTAATATTGACGGTATACATAATGTAATATTGACGGTATATATGTTGCTATAACTAATAAATGTAATATTGACGGTATACGTAATGTAATATTGACGGTATACATAATGTAATATTGGCGGTATATATGTTGCTATCACTAATAAATGTAATATTGACGGTATATATAATGTAATATTGACGGTATATATGTTGCTATCATTAATACATGTAATATTGACGGTATACATGATGTAATATTGACGGTATACATAATGTAATATTGACGGTATATATGATGTAATATTGACGGTATACATAATGTAATATTGACGGTATATATGTTGCTATCACTAATAAATGTAATATTGACGGTATACATGATGTAATATTGACGGTATACATAATGTAATATTGACGGTATATATGTTGCTATCACTAATAAATGTAATATTGACGGTATACGTAATGTAATATTGACGGTATACATAATGTAATATTGACGGTATATGTGTTGCTATCACTAATAAATGGAATATTGACGGTATACATAATGTAATATTGGCGGTATATATGTTACTATCACTAATAAATGTAATATTGACGGTATACATAATGTAATATTGACGGTATACATAATGTAATATTGGCGGTATATATGTTGCTATCACTAATAAATGTAATATTGACGGTATACATAATGTAATATTGACGGTATATATGTTGCTATCACTAACCAATGTAATATTGACGGTATACATAATGTAATATTGACAGCATATGTGTTGCTATCACTAATAAATGTAATATTGACGGTATACATAATGTAATATTGACAGTATATATGTTGCTATCACTAATAAATGCAAATATTGACGGTATACATAATGTAATATTGACGGTATATGTGTTGCTATCACTAATAAATTTAATATTGACAGTATACATAATGTAATATTCACAGTATATTATTGCTATCACCAATCAATGTAATATTCACGGTTTACATAACGTAATATTGACGGTATATATGTTGCTATCACTAATAAATGTAATATTAACGGTATACATAATGTAATAATGACGGTATACATAATGTAATATTGACGGTATATATGTTGCTATCACTAATAATTGTAAAATTGACGGTATACATAATGTAATATTGACGGTATATATGTTGCTATCACTAATAAATGCAATATTGACGGTATACATAATGTAATATTGACGGTATATATGTTGCTATCACTAATAAATGCAATATTGACGGTATACATAATGTAATATTGGCGGTATATGTGTTGCTATCACTAATAAATGTAATATTGACGGTATACATAATGTAATATTGACGGTATACATAATGTAATATTGGCAGTATATATGTTGCTATTACTAATACATGTAATATTGACGGTATACATAATGTAATATTGACGGTATATATGTTGCTATCACTAATCAATGTAATATTGACGGTATACATAATGTAATATTGACGGTATACATAATGTAATATTGGCAGTATATATGTTGCTATTACTAATACATGTAATATTGACGGTAAACATGCTGATCTCACTATAAAGGCAATTATTGACGGTATATTTACTCCTATAACTATTTACTGATGGTATACTCACCACTATGATGGTGACCCTCGGGGCCTCTTTGATACAGTACTCATTTAAATAATTAATGTAATATTGACTGTATACTTACTCCTATGACTAGTGTAATATTGACGGTATACTCACCCATATGACGGTGACAACCACGTGTAATATTGACGCTATACTCACTCCTATCACTAGTGTAATATTGACACTATACTCACCCCTATCACTAGTGTAATATTGACGCTATACTCACCCCTATCACTAGTGTAATATTGACGCTATACTCACTCCTATCACTAGTGTAATATTGACGGTATATATGTTGCTATCACTAATCAATGTAATATTGACGGTATACATAATGTAATATTGACGGTATATATGTTACTATTACCATTGCATGTAATATTGACGGTAAACATGCTGATCTCACTTTTAAAGAGCTAATATGAAAGACAATCATAACTATAACTAGTGTAATACTGATGGTATACTCACCACTATGATGGTGATCCTCGGGACCTCTTTAATACAGTACTCATTTAAATAATTAATGTGATATTGACGGTATACTTACTCCTATGACGGTGACCACCACGTGTAATATTGACGCTATACTCACCCCTATCACTAGTGTAATATTGACGCTGTACTCATCCCTATCACTAGTGTAATATTGACGCTATACTCACTCCTATGAATAGTGTAATATTGACGGTATACTCACCCCTATGACGGTGACTCTCGGGGCCTCTATAATCCAGTATTCATTTAAAAAGTAATACGGAAACCAGCAGCTGAAAGATATCAATAAATGAAATAAAGACCGCGTGTCTGTGAAAGAACGAGAAAGAAAGCAAACAATCCCTCTATTCTATATCAATTTACCTCACAGCAATAATCAGATCTAAATCTTTTATGAGAAGTATGTTTTACAAATTCGGGAGTCAGAGAACCATTGCTTTGATGCAGCGTGGATCATTGTTAAACTTCATTCCGTTCCATGATCTCCTTTATACAACACAACACAATACAGTAAAACTCGAATATAGCGAACACGGATATAGCGAAATTACGGCTATAGCGAAGTGAAATCGATTTCCCCGGCAAATTCTTTATATATTCTATATAAAAATCTGCGTTTATAACGAACACGGATATAGCGAATTTACTGATATAACGAAGTAAATATCTATTCCCCTTAAATTAAAAATGAACGTATAAATCACCTTTTATAACGAATTTATTTTTTTCATTTTAAACTTGCGATTTTTAAAAATGGTTTTCCATTGCCATAAAGGATCCACACTTATTACGAAATTTCTGTTTGTATTTTTTCAAGAAAGGTTGTTAATGCAAAACAATACTTACACATACGTTTAGCAAATATATTGTCGGTATTGTTTACTATTCTCGCTAATCAAATTTGAAATTTGATTGCATTTATTTTATCGTACACTCCTTTATTTGTGTAAAGCAACAATAAATGACAACTGCAATAGACTGTACATGTATGTATTGCGCATACTTTTGTTAAAAAATTTTCTCTCGACATGTTCTTGCGTGACTTAATAATCAATCAAGATAAATTATCATATATAAATAATAAGTATATTTTTTGTATAAAATATTTCTTCTCGAAAATATATAGGCTTAAGTTCTCTTAGAGACAATACAAACGCAAGAATATCAATTGCCGCTTTCTTATACAACTGATATACATGTAGAACAAATCAGTTTTATAACGAATTCGTTATATTTGAATTATGAATTCGCTATAAACGTATAGCGAATTACGCTTATAACGAATTTTTATAGAATGTCCGCAGAAATTCGCTATATCAGAGTTTTACTGTATAGAGCTGACAGTGTCCGCAAATCATTCTTATCATTACATGCAGGAACAGAAACACCGAGGACGAACTCGCTGTATCTACACCCCAAATTCATTTTCATAATTAAAGATTATCTTTTAATCAACAATGGGAAGATTGTGTATTTAGATCTTTTAAAAAGTGTATGACGCAAAGGGATAGGATAATACATCGGTATTAGAGTGGGGGTCAAATAATATACCGGCATCAAATTGGAGGGTCAGATGATATACCAGCATTACATTAGGGGGTCAGGTGATATACCGGTATTATTTGGACTCTAGAATTTCTTATTTGCAAACAAAACGCCTTTTTTATCATTCCGGGATAAATCACTCCCAAAAAAATCATATAAAATACTTAAGAGCTTGTATCACTTTTTCGATGGTGTCGCGGTGGCCGAGAGTTTAGAGCATTCGCCCCGCATGCGGAAGGCCGGGATTCGAATCCCGGCGGCGACATACCTAAGTCGCTAAAATAGGTAGTGACAGTTCCATCGCATCCAGATGTGAATATCACGGGTCCTCGAAGATGACCTTAAAAACGGATGCCCCGTGTCGCAGTAGGTGTGGCACGCTAAAGAACCCTAACTGCTCAATGGCCGTAAGCGCCGAGCATAGGTCTAAATTTGAAACCCTTCACCGGTCTTGGTGATGTATCCATATGAGTGAAAAATTCTCGAGCGAGACGTTAAGCAAGATACAAGATCAATCAATCAATCGATGGTGAAATCATACCTCATAAGAGGTGTTTTATCGAGCCATTAAATAAAAATTTAGTGCAATGAGCTACCTTAAGATGGACATAAGTCACGTAATCTTAATATGCTCAGTTGGTAATAAGTGATATCTGGTATGCTCTGTGGGTAAAAACGGAGTTGGTGTATTGAAATGGAAATAACTAATGGAGATCACATCATGTACAGATACACGGTGGTGGATTGGAAAGAAAACAGCGCACGACATTTCTGCTCACAAACGCAACGTTTATTTGCAAACGAACGCTGCTTTTCGAACATCTTTATTTGAAGACATCAATGGTACAAGTCGCAGCGAGTCTATAGTCATATCATACATCTAATATTGTCACTGTAACATTATTCATAGCTACATATTGGTTTGTTAGGCTTAATTCGTTGATTAGCTTAACAATTATACATTTTAAAGACAATGATCCGTGTAATAGTGTAAGGTGAAGACAACTGTAACGTGCAAGGGAGGTCACTGCCTGTGAAACCCCGCGGGCTCGTACCCGTGATAGAAACGGATAGCCCTGAGATGCTGCAAATATGTACAATGCGCAGACTTAATCAGTTGTACTGCGCCTATATAGGATCCATTGACTGGTAGCGAACAAGTGCACTGGCAGGGAATTCCACACACCAGCGCACTTCCACAAGGACAAGCAGGGATGTCCGCACACCTGCCCTTGCGCTGTGATAGGCAGGGTTGACCGCACACCTATCACTATATAAATAGCGGTTCTAATCAGAGACACTGGCAGGGATTTCCGCACACCAGAGCTCTACCACAAGACAGGCAGGGATGTCCTCACACCTGATCTTGCGCAGCAACAAGCAGGGATGTCCACACACTTGTAGCTATGAGATGCCAAATCCAGAGCAGGGATTGACCACACACTCTGGCAGTAATAAGCAGGGATGACCGCACACTTACTACTAAGACGTACAATATAAGTAGGGAAGTCCGCACACTTATACGTACCTTACAGGGTTTGTCGAGTTTAACTTCTAGAACCGTTCTCCCCGCACCCATCGTATAGAAGAATCCTATATATCCGCAGTACCATAATGATCCGTAGTGTATAATTACTTATCAATTAAAACAAAATACTAATCATACCCAAACTTACTAATCTTTATAGAATCTACTATAGAAACACACAATGATTATAATTGCATGTACTTTAATTCAAAACTAACCATCATGAAATATTTATTTGAGTATGTCTAATAAGCAATTAAAATGACAAGGGCGATAACTCTCGCAATAAAGATAACATAAGGAATACAGCTTTCCGCTTCACAACAATGATCAATCTCATAACTCCTATAAAAGTGAAGATAACGAACAATAACCAATCTCATAACTCCTATAAAGGTGACGATAACGAACAGTAATCAATCTCATAACTCCTATAAAGGTGAATATAACGAAGAGTGATCAATCTCATAACTCATATAAAGGTGAAGATAACGAGCAGTGATCAATCTCATAATTCCTGTAAAGGTGAATATAACGAACAGCGTTCAATCTCATAACTCATATCAATGTGAAGATAACGAGCAGTGATCAATCTCATAACTCTTATAAAGGTAAAGATAACGAAGAGTGATCAATCTCATAACTCATATAAAAGTGAAGATAACGAACAGTGAAATCTCATAACTCCTATAAAGGTGAAGATAACAAACAGTGATCAATCTCATAACTCATATAAATATGAATATAACGAGCAGTGATAAATTTCATAACTCCTATAAAGGTAAAGATAACGAACAGTGATCAATCTCATAACTCCTATAAAGGTGAATATAACGAACAGCGATCAATCTCATAACTCATATCAATGTGAAGATAACAAGCAGTGATCAATCTCATAACTCTTATAAAGGTAAAGATAACGAACAGTGATCAATCTCATAACTCATATAAAGTTGAAGATAACGAACAGTGAAATCTCATAACTCCTATAAAGGTGAAGATAACAAACAGTGATCAATCTCATAACTCATATAAATATGAATATAACGAGCAGTGATCAATCTCATAACTCCTATAAAGGTAAAGATAACGAACAGTGATCAATCTCATAACTCCTATAAAGGTGAAGATAACAAACAGTGATCAATCTCATAACTCCTATAAAGGTGAATATAACGAACAGCGATCAATCTCATAAATCCTATATGCAATACAAAATGGAGACTTGGACCCCTGGGCACACCAGAGGTGGGATCATGTACCTAGGAAGAGTAAGCATACCCTGTCGACACCCGCAGTTAGCCCTATATCTTGATCAGGTAAACGGAGTTATCGGTAGTCAAAATCAGTGTGCCAAGAACGGCCTAACAATTGGCATGAAAGGAATCAAACAACATATGACCCAATGGTACATGAAGTGTACAAAATATATGATAGATAGAAAATATTACTTGCATGGACGTTGAAGGAATAACAGAGTGTTTTTAAACTAGAGCGCCAAATATCTCATTTATAATATCTAATAATTCATAAATTCCAATACTTCATTCTAGTTTATTTTACATTGATAAGTGTGTCAAATTACTGCACAATGGGATTGGTAATATTGATAACTACATAATTCCTGATTCTTTACATAGATGTAAATCAGTACATTAGATAATGCAGTTCATTCTAGTCGTAACGAATAAGAAAGTATTTACCATATTCACCCATCCAAGAGCCCCATAGGAAACATATTCTCCCCTCCGATACCACGTAACATTTAATTTTAAAACATTGTCTTGTTCACTGAAATGACTGATTTATTTGTCATTGATCAGTGATGTGATTTCAAAATGTTGCAACCGAAACGTTTTCAAGTATACGTCAAAATAAATATACTCAGAGTTCTTTAAACAAATTGTAATAATGCTAAAAAAATGAAATAATTACTAGGTTTAAGTATTTCAATGCAAACATATTTCATTCGTACGAAAAAGGAAATGTGTATAACTGTATGATATTCATTGTACAATAGGACGTACCTGTTTTTATGAAGTTTGAGCATCGTAACGACCCAGGCCACTGTGAAGGGTATAGGGGTAACTGTAATGAAGAAAATTTGTATTTATTGTAAAAAACCACCAAAACTTTAAAACCGTCATGACAACTCATCAACAGCCCAATGATACATTTCTTTTTGTTCAACACAGGTAACATTCATGTACATGTTTTGGTATTTTGGAAGATAATGCGATGATTTAGATCCCTGAAAAGCAAATTTACCAAGTTCAAGTTCAAATTCAATTTTTCTCTCACACAAAGTTATGGTACATGGAATTCTATATTAATTATATACAAATAATTATATACAAATAAAGACAACATAGGTGTGCAATATGATACATGTATACACAAATAAAGACAACATAAATGTGAAAAGAGCAGAGTAAGGTTAGGTGAATGAAATGAATCATGGAGGATGGACTTAGTTATATATTTTAGATATCAAATTACACATTTTGATTACTTCATTGGAATAAGCAGTTGACAACAGTTCAGAAAATCTGTAAAATTTTGGTTTATAACAATATTTTCTATACAGGTGTTTTTCGCTGACATATCGCGTACTGGTTTCGTATTGGCCAAGGAAATGATAATACTGTTATCATACTATTAAATAATTCAGAAGATCGAAACTGGCTACTGGAGCCTACGAAAAGATACCTGGTAAACCATGTATTGTGTTACATCACTGTTCGTTATCTTCGCCTTTCATGTATTGCAAAACCTAGCCGGAGTGGAAGAGAGAAGGCGAAGATAACGAACAGTGATCACTCTCATAACTCCTATAAAGGTGAAGATAACAAACAGTGATCAATCTCATAACTCCTATAAAGGTGAAGATAACGAACAGTGATCACTCTCATAACTCCTATAAAGGTGAAGATAACAAACAGTGATCAATCTCATAACTCCCGTAAAGAGAAAGTAAACACGGATCCCTGGATACACCAAAGGTGGGATCAGGTGCCAAGAGGGAATATCCTAAAGAAAAACTCCAGAGTTAGTCATTTAAAGAAAACAACGAAACTTCCACGATCGTTAATCTGTAGGTGTCATGGCACCTGTAGAAGCAATATCGGAAAGAAAAGTTTTGGCACGGATAGGAAACGAGTTTTAGTGAATTCGCGTGTAGTAGCACATGTATCCTATTTATAGAACTTTTTGTCACTATGCCTAACATACATGGACATATAACGATGTTTTATTCTAGGATAACAAAATGAAATACATTATGGTGTGCAATATCTGTTCTACAGAAAGCCTGCATGCGATGACAGACGATGTAGTTCAAAAGATCCAGACAATTCACGGCCTACGTTATGATCTGAAAGGTAAAACTAGTAAACGCCCCGTTCTCAGTCGACAGTGTCTGCGCTTTCTTCACATCGTTAAAAGTGCATGATACTTTGGACAGAGATTTGGATGAAGAATACTAAGATTTAACAAAGCATTTATATATCATCAAACATGGGGATTTATAACAGTTAAACATTTGAAGACTCGTGGAATATGTGTAACTTGAGACAATAACGAAAGATTTGATTGATTTATAACGACACTGTTTCTCATGATTGTAGGATATTAATTATGAACTTGATAATGGTGGTAACCAACTTCTTTAGAAACATTTTAATGCACCGGACCACTCTATCTTGTCCATGAGGGTAAGGATTTTAGAAAAAAATTACCATCACACAAACAATCCTACATTAAGTACCCCTTTTCGTAGACAACGAGAAGATCACTGGATCAGGACCCTAGGTACTGCATTTCCATATGGATGTAATGATAATGTATATGATGTGGGAAATTTGATTAGTCCACAAGGAAATAACGTTAATGTGATGGGACTCTTTCCCAATACCCAAAGACGAAAACGCAGTCACGGACATCGTTCATATAAAAGACCAAATATAAATGATGTCACGTTTGATTCACTTTTGCCTCACGTCAACAGACAATTGGGTCCACATCATATTCGTACAAAACTTTACTCTATTCCATTGAGGGTTTTACACACATTATTTGAAGACGTTTTGGCTAGTCTATACTTGGATTTTCCAACACCTGAATATAGACTGAACTCTGTGATTATGGATG
Organism: Ostrea edulis; assembly: GCF_947568905.1. Classification (NCBI taxonomy): domain Eukaryota; kingdom Metazoa; phylum Mollusca; class Bivalvia; order Ostreida; family Ostreidae; genus Ostrea; species Ostrea edulis. Next base: position 2,849,262 of record NC_079173.1, on the reverse strand, counting down.
TCGCCTACCACAGGCTCTATAAACCAGCACGGACCATGGATGATATTCCTTCCAAATCATGCCGTCAGTTCCTTAAGCTCAAATTTACAAACAAAGGAATAGATGACGTCAACATAAGCAACATTCTTCGTCATAAAAGGGTTCAGTCGTGTATTCCAACTTATTTCAAATTCAAGTCTACACCCTGTATTTCCTACAGCTATACTTCTACTATTGCAACCAAACTTTTCAATTATAAACAAACTTTGCAGTGCGTAGATATAGACCATCTTATACGTAATCCACCAACATGTTCTTGTTCTTCATCTTCTTTCAACTACAGTCCAGCTGGACATGTCATTACTGGTGATGTTGATATAGTTGAAAATGAGGATCTCAAATCACTTATTCTTAAAGGTCCTAAATACAGAGAACCTCGGTCTTTTAATTGGCAATAGAACTTCATCTCTGAGTTCTGTCGATGATTATGCCAGACGATGGGCTAAATATGAAAAAGAAGAACTTAATACATTGTCAGAATGGGTTAAAAGTATAAGAGGGATCTTAAAATCCCGCATTAGACACATGAAAACAAAAGTACGTACCATCTATCCTTCTGTGTTTAGCAAACCAGAAGTGATAAAAGAATTAGATAGGTTACATGAGGAATATGTTTTGGTTCCAGCTGACAAAGCTAGTAACAACATTGTCTTTGTAAGGCTCATTATTACAACTGTCTTTTAAACGAACTTGGCATTAATTCCACTTTTGGTAATCATACTTATACTCCAACTGCCCTTTCAAAAGACGAAATTCTTCAAAGCCATGCTTCAGTTTTAGACACATTTAATATTTCAGTCAATGGGTCGAATGAATATAAGTTACCGTACCTATACTGGATTCCTAAACTACATAAAAACCCTTACAAACAAAGATACATTGCTGGATCCAGTAAGTGCTCTACCAAGCCCCTATCTTTGCTCCTCACGAAAATGTTAACAGCTGTGAAGAAGAAACTTCAAACTTACTGTGCGACTACATATGCCAGAAGTGGTGTTAATCAAATGTGGATTCTAAAAAATTCTAAAGAACTTTTAGTAAACTTGAAATCAGAGAATTTTCCCCAAATCAATAGCATTAAAATCTATGACTTTTCAACACTATACACGACCATTCATCACGATAAATTAAAGACTAGACTTTATGACATCATAGACAGTTGCTTCTTCAACAAAAACGGAAATATTCATATTTTGTGATCAGTCATTCAAAAACTTAGTTTGTTAAACACAAATCTGATTCCACGCACAAGTACTCAGAAGTTGAAATAAAAAATATGCTAGAGTTCCTCATTGACAATATCTTCGTGGTCTTTGGTGATCAGGTCTTCCAACAGTTTGTTGGAATTCCCATGGGCACGAATTGTGCTCCTTGGTTAGCTGACCTGTTTTTATATTCATATGAAGCAGAATGTATTCAAAAACTTCTACGTGAGAAGAAAAAATCTCTCAATGTGACCTTCAATTCGACTTTTAGATATATCGATGATGTTTTGTCTATTAACAATGATAGCTTTCATTCATATGTCGATTTGATATATCCCTGTGAGCTTGAAATAAAGGACACCACAGAGTCGTCCACTTCTGCTTCATACTTAGATCTTTTATTGAAAGTAGACATTAACGGCAAACTGACAACTCAACTGTATGACAAACGGGATGATTTCAGCTTCTCCATCGTCAACTTCCCACATTTATGTAGCAATATTCCATTATCACCTGCATATGGTGTTTATATATCTCAACTGATTCGATATGCACGAGCTTGTTCTGGGTATAGTCAGTTTTTAAATCGAGGTAAGCTACTGACAAACAAGTTGATGGTACAGGGATTTCAACAGTCTCGATTGAAGTCAGCATTTCGCAAATTCTATGGTCGTTATAACGATCTAGTTCGTCAATACAACCTCGCATTTGGGTCAAATGCTGTCTGACGTGTTTCATACCAATTGTTAAGCCGTTCTTGGCACACTGATTTTGACTGCAGATAACTCCGTTTACCTGATCAGGATATGGGGCTCACGGCGGGTGTGACCGGTCAACAGGGGATGCTTACTCCGCCTAGGCACCTGATCCCACCTCTGGTGTGTCCAGGGGTCCGTGTTTGCCCAACTATCTATTTTGTATTGCTTGTAGGAGTTATGAGATTGATCACTGTTCGTTATCTTCACCTTGCATACAATATGTAATTATAACTAAGTAATAATTTTGTGGGAAATCATTATCGCTAATCATGACGGGAGAATGTCATACAGTGCAGGAGCCTGCATCTGCTACGTAATCTAGCATTATCGTAAAGGCTGTAAACTTTCAGGTAACACTAGCATCATCATAAGCCTTGTAAACATTCAGGAAAAACTAACAGTTGAGGGTATTGATAATCAGGAAGTACAACATAGGCAGAAAGCAAACTCAACAAATTCCAGGATTCAAACCAGCATTTACTAACTCTAACGCAATGCTTGTTTTATAATGAATATACACAATAAAACAGTAAGCAAAGTAAATAACAAATTAACAAATGACTTTTGACAATCCTAATATTGGATGGTTCTTCAGGCAGTATTAAATGCTAGTTCCAGAATCATTTACAGATGCCAGTGTTGACACAGACATAATCAAAGTACTGAAAGTACTGATAGGAGTTTTCATCACGTGTTACGTCACGCTTACAACAGGAAATATGGTAATCTAATATCTAATAATAATTGACACATGCACCGATACAATGAACCGTTCCCTGCAGTAGCCATGCAAGTGAAAGACATACATGACTCTTACCCCAGCCAAGGACATAGTAGACGAAGTAGTTGGGTTTCCCTGAGAAGAATGACACGGCTATGATGTTGTGTAGGTGTATTCCTTCCACAAACATCCACATAAACTGCACCGACTCCGTATACTCCAGCAGCGTGTAGATCGTCTCGCAGAACGTCGGCTGTGAAGAATTTCAAAACACGTGTTAATGACGTCGTCAGAGATATCGCTGACTACAGTAACTGTATTGTGCAATGGCGGCTTATGGAGAATATGTGTAACATTTAAGAGCCGTTTAAAAGTTTGGTGTATGATATGAAAAGTGAAGATAACGAACAGTGATGAATCTCATAACTCCTATAAGTTATCTATTATTCTGTGGTGAATTTCCACAAGTTTATTCCGTTTAGTTTTGTCTTCATGTTTAATATGATGTATATTTCTTATCGTAAGTCATACGAATAAAATTGTATTTAGGGTACGATAGTTTGTAAAAGAATGTAAATTATCCCATTCACATCAATTGTTAACACCATCTCTCTCTCCTTTCTTCATCTTCTATTCCTTTTCACATAATTTCTCTCACCCCCTCTCTTCCTCCCTACCACTTCCTCCTAACATCTTTACCCTGGCAGTCGTTTTTCACATACCGGTCGACATGGGATGCCTGACTCCTCCTAGACACCTGATTTCACCCCTGGTATATCCAGGGGTCCGTGTTTGCCTATTTTTCTATTTGAATTTCTTATAGGATTGATGAGACTCATCACTGTTTGTTATCTTCACCTTTCAAATATAAACACACGTAGATACATATGTATATACACATATATACATACGCATACATACATACACATACATCCACACACATGGAAACTTACATAAACACATAAACACGCAAACACATAGACATACCTTACACACGTTCACATAGATATACAAACATCCTGTATGCATATATGCAAACAAATGCAAGTACAGACGTACATACATACCTCTGGTGTATCCAGGGGTCCGTGTTTGCCCAACTATCTATTTTATATTGCTTGTAGGAGTTATGAGATTGATCACTGTTCGTTATCTTCACCTTTCATACAAATCAATATACAAACTCACACATACAAACAAAAAGTTGATATGACAGGGGTTTCAGGTGTCTCGTTTTAAAATCAGCAATTTGCAAAGTTTATGGCCGTTGCAATGATCTAGTGTGCAAATACAACCTGCAATTGGGTCATATGCTGTCTGGTGTGTTTCATAGCAAACGTACATACATTTGTGCATACATACAGTCTGACAAATCTATCGATACATGATTACACACATACAGATGCACATATATATATAAATACCGTATGGAATATAGCTATGTAACTTCCGGTGGCTGCGAGATAATCTGATTGCTTTTCTCGGGCAATATACTGATCAATGTAAAGGATCAGTCGGATGATAACTTGCACTATGATAGAGACCAAGAGGTTCCGATGGATCCTTGTTCTGTGGCACCGTAATGTTCGGAAGTAACAGAAAATGAACAGTGACGTCACACACGACACAAGCGAGACACAGAGACCTATTATTTCCATAGTTCGAGTTCCAACAACAATTTTCTTCATCCACTGAAACATAAAAGTAATGATTAAATTAAAATGATGCAACCCTGAACAATTTTAAAGAATAACGGTCCTTTTATTTCATCCGTTTTTGGATTGAGAAATGTTATAATATGATAGATTTGTGCGTAAAATACACGAACGGACGAAAACAGTACTTACTGACTACATAGAAAATATTCTTAATCTTCAATACATGCATTGAGTACATCATCGTTACTTTTGTAAAATCGGATAATCTTCACTACCGAGAATACATCAGTAAGAAAGAGAGGCATCATGTGAGAAAAAGATTGATTGATGCATAGCTCTTATCCTTGGACGAATTTGGCTCCACTTGTTTGGCACGCAGTTTTTGGCTATATTTAGCTCTAAAACTTCATAGTTATTTCGGATTTCAAACATTTCGGTTGAGCATCACTGAAGAGACATTATTTGTCGAAATGCGCATCTGGTGCATCAAAATTGGTACCGTATAAGTTTTACATTGACTGATTTTATATTGTTTAACGTCCCTCTCAAGAATGTTTCACTCATCTGGAAACGTCACCATTGCCGGTGAAGGGCTGCAAAATTTAGGCCTTTGCTTGACGCGTACGGCCTTTTACCAGGGAGGGATCTTTATCGTGCCACACCTACTGTGAAAAGGAACCTCGGATTTTTGCGGTCTCTTTCGAAGGACCACCCAATTTATTCGCCTTTTGCGACAAGCAAGGGGTACTGAGGCCTATTCTAACCCGGATCCCAACGGGATGTAAGAAAAAGGGTTGGCGAGGTTTGATCAACGGATACTACGTATTAAATTCATTGGCTCATGAGCGATTGTGTCTTTGTTCCTTCTCATATTTGAGTATAATATATCAAAAATTGATACTCTCGTGTGGATTTGGGTTAAAATAGGTTCCCAGTACCCCTTGCTTGTCGTAAGAGGCGACTGAATAAGACGGTCGCCCTTACGACAATCAAGGAGTACTGATTATATATTCTACCTTATCTATAGAGTGTAAAAATTAGTTTGTGCAATGATAGCTAAATTGTAATCCATTCTGCTTCAATATAACATTAATTTATACACATGCCCATCTTCTTCTAGCAAATGAGAATGCAATGAGAGATTGAGATCCCTCATACCTTGAGAATATTTATAGCAATATAAAAAAGTATCCGTCATCAATCCGGTGTAATTTCCAGACATCATATGAATTACCAGACACCGAAAAGGGGAATGCAATGAGAGAAGGAATATCATCTGTTTGATAATGGGATATTGAAGTTAAAGATAACGAACAGCCAAAATTCCTATAATATCGTCTGTTTAAAATCCCTCAAACCTGGAGAATACAATGTATATCTTTCAATACCTAGATAAAGTTTACCAATGTGTATTGCAGACATCATATGAATTACCAGATACTGGTATGACTTGCATGTTATGGGAGTCTATCATTGGTTGTAACGGACATTGAGACGGTATATATTGTATGTTATGGAGTCTGTGATTGGTTGTACCGGATAATGAGAGAGTATAAATTGTATGTTATGGAGTCTGTGATTGGTTGTACCGGATAATGAGAGGGTATAAATTGTATGTTACAGAGTCAGTGATTGGTTGTACCGGACATTGAGAGGTTATATCTTGTATGTTATGGAGTCTATCATTGGTTGTACCTGTCGATCTTCTACAGATTTATTTCCGTAGAATTTAGCCATCAACCTCCGTGACTCTGGTGTGTAACAGTCCGTGTAGTTTGTGTACCCCAGGGGCTGCGGTCCCTCCCAAACCGAAGTATCGCCACATCGCCTAAATGCCATCTCTGTAACAAAAAATACAGATATTAGTACCCCACGGTTCCTACCAAACAGAAGTATCGCCACATCGCCTAAATGCCATTTCTGTAACAGGGTTAGAAGAATATACAATTGCAGATATACGTATAGTGTGGGATAAAATTAAAATTCGAATATCATTTTTACTACTAATAAGTCTCTTATCAAATAGCATTGTTTTTAAATAACCTTAAGCAGTATTTATTCAAAACAACAAATTTACAACATTGAATAAAAATATAGATTGAAAATCAATCGTTTTAGACACCATTTGAACGTAAAGTAATTTATACGGTTTGATTTTGTGATGTAACGAGCCAGTGCGTAAAAAGTATTTTTTGAATATTTGAAAACTGAAAATGCGTTACTTAAGGTATCACGCCGGTAATTGACCAATCGAAATGAACTTAGTCAATTGTGGTTTTATACATTTAAAAGAAATACTTTTTTGCGTGCGAGATTTTTTTTATTTCCAGTTATTTGTGTTTCTTAAATTGTGTATCCCTGATTAGGAATTGTTATGCAATTTGTAAAACTAAGCACTTGCTCACAAGGGAACTATTTGCTGTAGGTTGATAAGACGAAGAAGTATTGTATGGGTGACTGAATAGCGTGGTGGTTAACACATTAGCTTTTCACCGCTGCGACACGAGTTCGATCCTAGATCATTGGCAGTGATAGCATGGTGGTCACCCGTCCGTACACGTGGTTTTACTCCGAGTACTCCGGTTTCCTCCCACAAAATGTCAACAGCGTCATAAATTGAATCCCATGAACCTTACATTTTATTGGAAGTTAAATGATAATCAGAATCAGAATCAGCGTGTACATGTATCCTGATTAATGAATTCAAGCTGTCCATCAAAATTAGGATATCAATGTATGGCAAGAAAAGCTGAAGATAACATTGTTTTGCTATTTCTGACGTTTAGAGTTTTGGTTCAAAACTGGTGCCAAAGCAATTAAAAGATAAGTATTCTTTCCGAAAATAAAATGTTTATTATATCACTTTCAAATTTCACAGGCGTCTTTAAATCCAAAACAAACTTTCGAAACTATGTTACATAGCAATTCCTATTCCAACTTAAGACATATTTCAACTATCATGTATACCTGGGAATAAAAGGGACAAGAAAGTAGGAACAATAGTATTCTAAAAATCGATAAAAAGAGGAGCAAAATTGTCTGAATTCATGATTCTTGCTTTAGTGGGTGGATTGGTATCCCAGGTTCCTTTCCATTAAAAGCATCTTCGACGAGAGAATAGTCATAATATGATACAGCCTGTAATTAGGTAATTGCAATATGAACAAAAAGTCTTTAGTTAATATTCTTAAGTCTGATTGCATATATTATTAAATTGCGAATTGAAATAAAAGTATATGCGAGTTTACATCACACATAGTGTGAAGAGACGTGCTGTGGAATCATTACAATTCGTGGTGGCTCAATTTTCGTGGAATTCGTGGGTACTCCTCACCCACGACTTTACATCTTCAACGAATAAAGACAAAGCAAACATTCCAAAGTTATCTTTCTAACAAATATCAAATTCCGCGGCATTACGTCCCCCACGAACCCGCAAAAAGTCAGCAATCCACGAAAATTGGCCCCCACGAATTTAAATGATTCTATAGTAGGCGGAAGCATACTAAGAATTAAGAAAATGGTTGGTAATTGGTTTTACTCACTGTTTGGGTCCAAGCCCGGGTAGGGGGGACATTCCATGTAAACTGTCTGTCCTGGGGGGACGGAGGGCCAACAGAGAATGGTGTCCCATGTAGCTCGGCACCAGTCTACAATAATCTCAGACTGTACATGGAAATCAAATGTAGCTCTCTAGTGAAAAGTGGGATGTAATGTAAAACCTTTACGGTACCAATTCTGATGAACCAGATGCGGATTTTGACGCTCAAGCCGAAATTATGAAATTCAAAATAAAATAAACTTGTAAGAACTAAAAGGAAAACTAGAGTGGCATAAACTGGAGCCAAATTCTTCCAAGGAAAAGAGCTATGCATGAATAAATCCACCCTTATTTTTTTAGTTTCAGTGCAACATTTTCTGCGCACATTTGATGTCTTACATGGTTGTTTTCTTGCATCGCCGCCTGAAAATTCACATCTTATAGAAAAGGATAAAATGGTCTGTAGATCTCTAGTTTGTTATACAACTACCCCAAGACCGGAACTCCATATATAACTTAAATATATACCGAGTTGTTTTCCTAAGTGACGTATAGAGATAAGGGGCTGGTAATCATTCTTTTTTTTTTTAAATTCAGTTAATAGTAAATAAGTATAAACATGCTAAAATATGAAAAAAGCACAGCTGGTTCAGTATAAAAAACATTCAATCTCAGACTACATTTGATGAGTGATAACATAAAGAGAAAAATGATTGCTCACCATGCAATATGTCAATACCATACAGGTGAAAAACGGCAAGTGTTTTACCATGATAAAAGGGAATCCACGGAGAGCCCGAAATGTAATTTATTTTCCTTAGCTTATATCATTTCCAAAAAATCAAATGTCAATACCAACTATAATTTATACAAGTTTGATATTTACACATTGATTTGGACTACGGATTACGCAGACATTTCAATGTTTACCCGATACAGACACAGGGTTCACGACCCCACTGCAGCCTCACCTATCACCTAGTTTGTTCAGGTAAACGGAATAATCTGCAGTGAAAATCAGTATGTAAAAAACCACTTATAAATTGATATGGAACACGTCAGGAAGCAGTCGACCTAATGTCAGGTTGTAATTGCAAATCAAATGATTATAACGACCGTGTAATTTATGAAGTATTGACTTTAAACGAGACTGCGGAAACTTTGTATTCAATTACAGAATGTCACTTGTTGTCTGGCCTGTTACTAATTGCTTAGCCGTTCTTCATACACTGATTACTCTCTGTTATGTTCCCTTTATCATGGACTTTCAAAGATACTACAACCAGACCCAAGGAGAAAATTATCTCAGTAATGTTCAAGAACTTTGTTTATTCACAAGAATGTCCAAATCTGGAATAAATACCTTATTTTCTGGGCGATTGTACCACAGACAGATAAAAAAAGGACAACCATAACAATGCAAGTGATAGGTCTACATGAAAGGTGGAGATAACGAACAGTGATCAATCTCATACCTCCTATAGAGGTGAAGATAACGAACAGTGACCAATCTCATAACTCCTATAAAGGTGAAGATAACGAACAGTGATCAATCTCATCACTCCTATAAAGGTCAATATAACGAACATTGATCAATCTCATAACTCCTATAAAGGTGAAGATAACGAACAGTAATCAATCTCATCACTCCTATAAAGGTCAATATAACGAACATTGATCAATCTCATAACTCCTATAAAGGTGAAGATAACGAACAGTAATCAATCTCATAACTCCTATAAAGGTGAAGATAACGAACAGTGATCAATCTCATAACTCCTATAAAGGTGAAGATAACGAAAAGTGATCAATCTCATAACTCCTATAAAAGTGAAGATAACGAACAGTGATCAATTTCATAACTCCTATAAAGGTGAAGATAACGAACAGTGATCAATCTCATAACTCCTATAAAGGTGAAGATAATGAGCAGTGATCAATCTCATAACTCCTATAAAGGTGAACATAACGAACAGTGATCAATCTCACAACTCCTATAAAGGTGAAACACGGACCCCTGTACCTAGGTGCCTGGGAGGAGTTGAGATATATAAACACCATATGCAGGTGATAATGGAATATTGCTACATATTGTCTACATGTGTTGGAAAGTAAATGACGAGTCACTCCTTAGTACTGATTTAGGTCAACCACCCATTCCTTCATCTGGCGAATGCTCACCACCCACTAGAAACACCTACTACCGACTGTAGGAAACCAGGAAGGACAACCGACACTTTACACAACCATGATGAAATGGAGAGTATACTTTCCTTATCATCTCATCGAGTTATAAAATAGCACAACAAATAACAAACCCTCTTCTGTTTTCATTTCTGACTCCAAGGTCTGCGTACAGTGCACGCTGGACACATACTTCCATGGCTTTCGTAGACTGTTTTCAAACAGCAGAGAGTTGTTGGCTATCTGAAATATAGAATAACACTGTTTTATTCTTATTTAGTATGAATAACAAACTCTTCAGAGGAATGTACGCTCTAGGTCAATGTAGACATACTAGAGGCTTTTATTTGGGAGCATTAAGTGTGGGTTTTTTAAATGCCCTATGGAATTCTGCTCCTTTGTTAGCTGACCTCTTTTTATCTTCATATGAAGCATAATTTATTCAAATACTACTCCGTGAGAAGAAAAAAACTCTGTGGCCTTCAATTCGATATTTAAATTTATCGACAACGTTTTGTCTATAAACAATAATAATTTTCATCCATATGTCAATTCGATATATCTCAGTGAACTCGAAATAAAAAAAAATACCACAGAGTCGTCCACTTCTGCTTCATACTTAGATATTTTATTGAAAGTATATATCAACGGTAAACTAACAACTCAATTTTATGACAAATTTCTGTAATCTGATGATTTTAGCTTCTCCATCGTCAACTTTCCATATTAATATAGCAATATTCCATTATCACCTACACATGATGTTTATATCTCTCAACTGATTAGATACCCAAGAGATTGTTCTCCATATGATCAGTTTTTAAATCGAGACAAACTACTGACAAACAAGTTGAGGGTGTAGGGGTTTCAACAGTCTCATTTTAAGTCAGCATTTTGCAAATTCTTTGGTCGTTATAATATAATTTGCCAATACAATCTATCATTGAGTCAAATACTGTCGGACTTGTTAAATGGCGATTGTTAGGCCGTTCTTGGCACATTGATTTTGACTACGGATAATTCCATTTACCTGATCAGGATATAAGATTCAAGGCGGGTGTGACCGGTCGATATGGGAAGCTTACTCCTCCTATGAACCTGACCCCACTTATCGGTATATCCAGGGGTCCGTATTTGCCCGGCAACTCCCAATTTTGTATTGCTTATGAGAGTTATGAGATTGATTATTGTTCGTTATCTTCACCTTCATACTTGACAATTTGTTTTCCCTTTGTACTCAAACAGCTGTGTATGAGGTAAAATGGTTTACAATAACTTGTTTTTACGTAAATTGACAACTGTTCAGCATTAAAATTAATCAAAATACATTACTTCAGTGCATGTTCCTATTCACATTGGTTTTCAACTAGTATGTATTTGTAGAAGGCATCATGCTAGAACTGTAATCTAAAGATAGAATTGGCATGTATGCACTTATTCCATATGAAAAAAGGCAACCAATGCACAGCTAAAATTGCCTTCGTGACGTTCTGTGATATACGTGTGACGCTCTGTGATATACGTGTGACGCTCTGTGATATACGTGTGACGTTCTGTGATATACGTGTGGACGTTCTGTGATATACGTGTGATGCTCCGTGATATACGTGTGACGCTCTGTGATATACGTGTGGTTGTTCTGTGATATACGTGTGGTCGTTCTGTGGTATACGTGTGACGTTCTGTGATATACGTGTGACGTTCTGTGGTATACGTGAGACGTTCTGTGATATACGTGTGACGCTCTGTGATATATGTGTGACACTCTGTGATATACGTGTGGTTGTTCTGTGATATACGTGTGGTCGTTCTGTGATATACGTGTGACGTTCTGTGATATACGTGTGACGTTCTGTGATATATGTGTGGTCGTTCTGTGGTATACGTGTGGTCGTTCTGTGATATACGTGTGACGTTCTGTGATATACGTGTGACGCTCTGTGGTATACGTGTGGTTGTTCTGTGATATACGTGTGACGTTCTGTGATATACGTGTGGTCGTTCTGTGATATACGTGTGACGTTCTGTGATATACGTGTGGTCGTTCTGTGGTATACGTATGGTCGTTCTGTGATATACGTGTGACGTTCTGTGATATACGTGTGGTCGTTCTGTGGTATACGTGTGACGTTCTGTGATATACGTGTGACGTTCTGTGATATACGTGTGATGTTCTGTGATATATGTATGACGTTCTGTGGTATACGTGTGACGTTCTGTGATATACGTATGACGCTCTGTGATATACGTGTGACACTCTGTGATATACGTGTGACGTTCTGTGATATACGTGTGACACTCTGTGATATACGTGTGACGCTCTGTGATATACGTGTGACGTTCTGTGATATACGTATGGTCGTTCTGTGATATACGTGTGACGTTCTGTGATATACGTGTGACGTTCTGTGATATACGTGTGACGCTCTGTGATATACGTGTGACGTTCTGTGATATACGTGTGGTTGTTCTGTGATATACGTATGGTCGTTCTGTGATATACGTGTGACGTTCTGTGATATACGTGTGACGTTCTGTGATATACGTGTGACGCTCTGTGATATACGTGTGACGTTCTGTGATATACGTGTGGTTGTTCTGTGATATACGTGTGACGTTCTGTGATATACGTGTGACGTTCTGTGGTATGCGTGTGACGTTCTGTGGTATGCGTGTGGTCGTTATGTGGTATGCGTGTGGTCGTTTGAGTGATTATTTCCATCACAATAATGGTATTACAGATGTTCATCTTTATCGGGATAGATGCCACATAGTACAATAATGTAAAACTGATATGGTACCAATTTTGATGCTCCAGATGCGCATTTCGACAAATAATGTCTGTTCACTGATGCTCAACCGAAATGTTTGAAATCCAAAATACCAATGAAGTTTTAGAGCTATTATAGGGGAAAACATAGCGCCAAAAAGTGGAGTCAAATTCGTCAAAGGATAAGAGCTTTGCATGAGGGAGATGATCCTTAATTTTGAAATCAATTTCTAAATTTTATCACAGCAATTAAATTTACATCCGTATTAACGAAGTACTTAGCTACTGGGCTGTAGAGACCCTGGGGACTAACAGTCCACCAGCAGAGGCCTAGACCCAGGGGTCAATAATTCAGATATGGAATTTAGGAATGAAAAATGACGTTTCTGTTTTAATACTATTTTTGATAATGACTTGTAACACGTCTGTCTGTAATGGAGGAGTTAAGAGTAAATGGCACACAGAGGAGCAATCAGGGTTATCTTGATGTTTGTAAAAATCACAAAGCATTAACCAAAGTGCCCCGAATCAATAAAGAATCATCCCTGAGCATTACATTGGGTAATGGAAGGTTGTTATCCAGTAATGGCGGACTGTAATCCAGACGATAAGCAGTCACCTTTGAATGTATTTACAGGCTCTCTAAGATACCTTGTTTGTGAGTGCTATTAAAGATTTCTTACTGTTCATTTAAAGTCGCGAGTGACAATCTACAAGTCTTAGTCGAGACTATTATTGATCGAAAAACGTGAGAATGACAACGGTGTATTATTCATACCACCTGTTACAGTCATGGGCATCGTTCATATAAAATACCAAATATACACGATGTCAGACTTGATTCACTTCAAACTTAGTACCTACACGTGACATTAGCAGAAAATTTTACTCTCTATTCCATTAAAAGTTTTGAATACGTTATTTAAAGAAGTCAAAGATGGTCCATACATGGGATATTCAACACCATAACTCTGATTATGAATTTTGGCCATCACAGGCTCTATAAACCGCAGCGGGATATGGATGATACTCCGAATTATGTTGTCGGTTCCTTAACTTTAAATTTACTAACAAAGGAATAGAAAAGTTCAGTCTTGTATTTCAACCTATTTCAAGTTCAAGTCTAAACTCTACATTTCTTATGTTTAGATATATTTTCACTATTGATATTGCATTTAAACCTTTTAATCCCCCCCCCCCAAACATATTGCATTACCTAGTTGTGCATGTACATAATCCCCCCCCACGTGTTCTTGTTCTTCTGTCCACTATAGCGCAGATGGACACGTCATTCCTTGTAAACGAGGACCTAAAATCGCTTATTTCAAAACGTCCTAAATTCATAGAACCTCGGTCTTTCAACTGGAGACACTCAAGTGATACTTTATTGTAGAAGTTGGATTTTTCTGTCGATGGTCGATATTCGCGCCATCATTGAAATATATTGATCAATCAAAATCTTTTTTCCAAAATACTTGTAAATGGAGACTAGATGTAGTTTTTTTTTAATCGGTAAACTATAAAATTGTACCATGCTTATTAAAACAGAATAATCTGGAAATATTTTCTTTCTTTTCTTCACTCCAAATTTCAATGAGATTCCATTTTTTTAAAAAAAAGAAACATGTGACCACTTTTGCTTAGAATAGTTTTCCTCGTCAAATCCAACTTCTGTTCTAAATGAAACTTTGTACACGATGAAAACCATGGAAACAATAAAATGTTTCTTTGTTGTTTCATCGGGTGATGAAGGTAGCTGGCATGCAGAAAAAAAAATTATAACCCGTGGAAATATAAGGATAGTATGTTGGTGACCTATTAAATATACATAAAACTTACTTGTTATCATAAAGACATATTAAAGTGTATTACGTTTGTGATACGAGGTATATTATTCATTAGAACAAACCTACCTCTAACTATACGTATTCTCTACAAAATGATAGGTGAAGATAACGAACAGTGATCAATCTCATAACTCCTATAAAGGTGAAGATAACGAACAGTGATCAATCTCATAACTCCTATAAAAATGAAGATAACGAACAGTGATCAATCTCATAACTCCTATGAATGCGAAGATAACGAACGGTGATCAATATCATAACTCCTATATAAGGAATAAAAGATTTAAGAGTTGGGCAAACACGGACCACTGTACACACCAGAGGTGAGATCAGACAAATACGGACCCCTGGACACACCAGAGGTGGGGTTAGACAAATACGGACCCCTGGATATACTAGAGGTGGGGTTAGACAAATACGGACCCCTGGATATACCAAAGGTGGGATCAGACAAACACGGATCCCCGTATATGCTAGAGGTGGGATCAGTTGCCTAGTAGGAGCAAATCTCCCTTTTCCACTAAATCACACTTGCCGTGAGCCTTATATGTTGATCAGGTGAACGGAGCCACTCGCACAATCAAGATATGAAAGACAGCAAATATTAAAGGATCCTTGTTGCCAACGCGATGAGTTCGACCACTAGAATAGCAACTGCAACCCGAAGAAATGGTTGCCGCAATGATTTCACCCGGTATCGGATTCAATGTAATGGGATGTGGTAACCCAAGCAAAATGAACTCTAAACCCCCAATGAAAGAGAGAGTGTTAAAAAATGAGAATCAGTGAAAACGCCGTGACAATGATGAAAACAGAACCGGTTACTGATGAGCTGTGTGTTATGTTTTGAAACTGAGTATTATTAATTCTAAATTTGTATGTTTTAAACATTCAATGGTAATTGTTTTATCATTTCCTATTTCAGTCAAATGTGTGCCATCCCCAGGGTCCCGATAGGCGGGTCAAACGAATGCAACTCAACTGCAACGACCTTTGACCCGCCCATAGGGGCGCTGTCAGATAGACAAACAAAGTGAGTCCCCATTATCACTCACTGCAAAAACGGATGTAAGGCATTCCGGAAGTCGATAACAAATCACTTTAGTGGCTTACAAGCGAAATATCATTGGATCTCATTGGATTATTTCAACGATCGCTGATCTTGTATTTAGTCAATATATGGTCCTGTGTTAGTTAATGTACATACTTAAATTACCTTCGTATTTCGAGAACGCATGTACATGTATATGAAACACGCCCCTATCTCTGCCCCCCACCCCGCCCCACCCTGCCCGCTCCCACCCCTGAGTTATCGGACCATAGTAGAAATTATCATTTGGTTGATTGTATATTGTTTAACGTACCTCGCAATTTTTTTCCCAAACATACGGAGACGTCACCATTGCCGGTCAAGGGCTGCAAAATTTAGGTCTATGTTCGACGCTTATGGCCATTGAGCAGGGAGAGATCTTTTTCGTGCCACACCTGTTGTGACACGGGACCTCCGTTTTTGCGGTCTCGTCCTAAGGGCCGCCCCATTCAATCGCCTCTTACGACAAGCAAGGTGTACTGAGGACCAGTCACCTATTCTAACCCCACGGAAATACAAACATTTCAAGTTCGTTTCTAATTTCAAATAATACTATATATCACACAAACAATTTGAGATGTATTACTACGCGATAGTACATCATGTTTTGTGTTGGGTGTGTTTATAAACGTATGATTCGTATTCATCAAAGATGTAAACTGACCCACGAGTTCGATAAATGGCGATGAGACTACCCATATCAACGTCGTTACTACAGAAAGCTAACAGAAAAAGACATTAATTGTATTTGGTAGAATGATATAGAGGATGCAGAATATTGAACTCTAACGATCAAAGAGTGCGAACATCTAGAAAACAATATTTGGATCTATCACAGAAATTCATCATAAACACCTTAATATTTGATTTAGAATTGGACGTACATCTTCCTGCTTTGTTGTTGATATAACATTCAGTATAATAAAACAAATACTGAAATATTGCTACGCCACGGCTTGAAAAAATTCAATAATTTAATAATTTCCAATGTTACATTCAACTACAGACAAGCTTTATGTAATGTATAGTTGTACACCGATATTTTAATTGATCTATAACTATATATAAAATACTGATTGCCGACAAGATTTAAATTATTAACATGATATATACAATAAAATAACACAACTGCTTAACACATCTAAGGACAGTGCCAGTTTCTGAGACAACGGATAATGATAGTGTTGTGTGAATAAATGTATAAAATTGTAGTCAAATCAGTATAATTATAGTTTAGTAAGTACAGTATGCAAATATAAAACACATGTACATACAGGATCCGTTTCTTTTGAATGCTTTATGCTAATGCAGGGAAGTTAGAATAGAATAATTATATAGATGAAAACAATTGTACGAAGTGTTAAAGAAGGTATGAATTGTTGACTTGATTACAGGGGCACCGAGGAACAGTGCCTGCTAACAGTCTGGTAATGAATTGTTGTACCAGACGGTTGGTCTTGTACTCCCAGTAGCTAAGACAACTTACAAGTGTAAAATATGAAGAAAAAAAGAAAAGAAAATGTGCACAATGCAATGAAATGTATCATTTGTAGTATTATATTCCACTGTTTAAAATCATCTTACTAATTTGGGTAAGGATATTTCCATCTTCATTGGTCATTAGCCAGATAAGCCTTTGATCAATGTCCATCTTTACAAAATTCTTACATGATTTGTCTATCATTTGGAATAAAATAACCCTTTCTTCTGTTTACTGACTACATGAGAATAAAACAAAAATGTTTTTCGTCATTCACTGAATTGTTGTTGCATCTTAGACAAAATATCTCATGTCAGGGATTTTTGGTAACGCCCCCTTTCAATGTTTAGTGTATGAGCTGATATATAGAAACGTGTTAGACTTCTCCTTTGCTCAAAAGTTTTAATTGATCTCAAATAATTTTCAAAACCAAAGTTTTGTTTAAAAGTGGAAAAGCAACTTAATCTTTCATCTGAATTTGATTTATGGTTAGAATGCCATTCTGTGATCTAAGATTTGAATAAACAATCTTTAAGAGCCTTTTTAAACTGACATACCTCTATAAAGGGCAAATCTTTAACTCCATTAATATTGTTTATCAAACAGTTTATAGAACCAAACCATGATGAATTGTTTTGTTCAAAAAGTAATTTTGATTCTCGATATGCATCAAACAATTGTGGAAATGACTGACCAAGATTTTCAAGTCTGTACCAGTAACTTAAGATACTTTTTGATATGTCAAAGTGAAGGGGAATATCCCCAACTCCGACATTACAGCAAAGTTGTTTCTGAGCAAGGGAGAATGAACCAGAGGAACAAAATAAAACCCCAAGGTATTTGTAGTTGGATACACATTCTAGTTCAATACCAGCCAAATAGAATTTAGTTTTCAAGAGTCTGCCTACCTTGTTAAAAATTAGGATCTTAGTTTTTGCGAAATTAATACTCAGACACCAATCATTACAATACCACTGCAAAATGTTTAGTTTTTATTGTAAACCATTAGCTGAGAAGGAAAGTAGAATGTAGTAGTGTGGTTTTTTTTTTTATCTTGATTATAAAAAAATGAAAAACTATCATGCAGAATGTTCACGTTTTAACTTATAGATCCACCCCATAAAAGTGAGTGGTCATGTGGTCAAGTTTAAAGTCAAAGGATTTGGAATAAGTGGTTTTATACTGATAAAACAAATAATGGTCCTAAGATTATGTATTTTTATTGACAGATTTATTTCTGGAACATCCAGTTGATATCAAATCAGTTAGCTAGTACTCAGTACATGCACTCGGCTCTGTCCCATAGAGAGGTAATGGGATATATTGCCTATTATATATTACGACATTTATTAGTTTCATAGTACTCATAATGAAATATTGTGAGATGTAAGCATAATGTACATATTTAGATTATCTAGATTAAGGGATAAAACTCTTAATGTCAAATCATTTCATTGTGACTGATAATTTATGCGTGATATAATGTATATTATTATGAAATGATATTTATGCATGTTTTAGTTGTTATAGGGTCGAAAAGATACATTTTAAGTGTATATATCAGCATCAGATTGTATCGATAAATAAATGGATGAACCTAAGCCAGGAGTTTGGTGTTTTGCTTGTGACATTCAGTACTAACCAACCCTGTTTCAAGAATTATATCATCAGCATGCGTTAAACAATTAAATGTTCCAGAATTTAAGACCACAGGATCTGGAGATGAATGGAGATAATCTGGAAGATCATTAATAAATGGAGATAATCTGGAAGATCATTAATAAATGGAGATAATCTGGAAGATCATTAATAAATGGAGATAATCTGGAAGATCATTAATAAATGGAGATAATCTGGAAGATCATTAATAAATGGAGATAATCTGGAAGATCATTAATAAATGGAGATAATCTGGAAGATCATTAATAAACTGTCTCCCTGTTTGACATGTGTTGGGGAAAAATTGATGATACCATTACTTAAGGGGATATGATTGTGACGTTTTTGAAGTCACTGCGCAATTCGAACTAACGTACGTAGGTCATGATTGTCGTGACATATATTGATTATGACTTTGACTAAAGTCATATTTTCGAAATACAAAAGCATAAATCATAACAGCTGAGGCCTTCTTTTGATTGAATAATTTTGTATGAATGCCGTTATGACGTGTTTTTAGGAAATATGAGGTAACGACATAAGCGCGTGATTTTTGACTTACACGAGAGTTCTAGACTGCCTCTCCTCTACTTTGAAACGGGCATATTTCTTACGCAAATTCCATATTCAAATAGACCCAATCCCACCCCCTCCCCAGATTGCGTAGAAAGAAAACCAAACATTTGATTATAATTCTTGTATAATTTTTTAAAATAATAAAGTAGTCTGATCTCACTTTTAGTATGTCCAGGGATCCGTGTTTGTCCAACTCTTTATTTTGTATTCCTTATAGGAGTTATGAGATTGATCACTGTTTTCTTCAACTTTCATTAATAGTTTTATGAAAATGTATAGTGCGCCCAAATTGTTACACCCCCTCCCTTTTCAAAACATTAATAGGTTTCACCAGAATATCAATTGGAACTTTAGAATAGTTAGAATCAATAGCAATCAAATAATTTACACATACATCTAAAACAATATTTGCAGTTTAGAGGGGTACATAATGTAGATCTGCGATAAGTGTCCATCATCCGTTGATTCATGTCAATTCTATTGTATTTTTCACAGTTTACACTTTTACTATAATGAATTATATGCACTGATTCAATTACAACTAATGGCACAAGACTATCTTAGATTATTAAATACTATGGCGCAATTACCGGGTATCAATATCGGATGTCCGATTGCTACTTGTTTGAATTATTTTTTCAAAGCAAAATAAGGCTGTGTTCAAATCAATTCGAGCCAAACATTTTATTATTGTGGTTAACGATTCACTAAACTGAAGTATTGAAGTTTTAATGAGATCAGAACATATAGGCTGGTCGGTGATATAATTTTAAGTGGTTTTTTTTTTTTTTTTTGGTTCGGTACCCTTATGCATTCCTTATATGAAATTTCAAATATTCTATATACATTCATACCGGATATGATTTTTTGACGTTTATCTGAACAATTAACGCCCAAAATGCAGCCAAAAAAATAACAGAGGAAATTCAGACTGTTTTCTTTCCATATTAAACTCGTTATCGTTATCATACCAACTAAAATATCTTCAGAAATTAACCATTTTTAAGAACATAAGATTTAAACGTTGTGTTTGATGATTTTAAAAAAAATGTGTTTTAGAGAAAGAAAGAAAAAATCAGTCCGATTTATTTGTAGCAATTTTCAATGACCTCAGATGACCTTCAGTTCATCATATCTTTTTATACAATTCATTGACATGCCAATCTTTTTGGTTAGTCCTGTAGCTATAGATGTCATCTTTAAATCATAGTAAAATAATTAAAATCTAATTACATTCAGTAAATGTTTTTGACCATTTCCCTAGAAAACTCTATCCTCAAAAAGATATTTTTTAGAGGCGCTGAGGAAATTCGGACTGAATTTTGGGCAATTTGTTTTTGCGTTACGTGGAAAATATTTTCACATCATAGTGTCTGCACATAGACTGTTTGTACGATGGCCATTAAATATAGCCATATTACAACCTGTTTGTTTGTTGTACATATTTTTGGATCTACAACTGCTAAATGTTGGCCTTTTGTGTTTTTTCAACATTGTTTGGTTCAGGGGTTGTTTCCATGGAAACGAACTCATTTACATATATAAAAAAAGAAACCTCCTTTCTATGATAAAATGATTTTCAGAAAAAATCTAATTACTTTCATCTCAGCATCATATCCCCTTAAACGGACACAGGACTTCCTTGAAGAGTACATGTTTTTAATAACCTGATAAAAATTTGTTCCAACTCCCAATTTTAAGAGTTTAATCTTAATTCCTGAATGAATGACGGTGTCAAATGCTTTATGAAAGTCAATGAAGCAGGCGTACACTCTTCCATCCTTGGTCTTACAGTATTTATCTATAATAGTCTTGAGAATAAATATGTGGTCAGAAGTTCTTGCTTTTTGGGTGAAACCTATCCGACATTCATTGATTATACGATGTTTAGTAAGAAATTTGTCTAAGCGAATGTCAAGTATTTTATTGAATAATTTCCCAACTGCATTTGTAACCGTTATGCCTCTGTAATTATTTGGATCGGTAATGTCATTACTTTTATGGATAGGAGTAATGTAACCTGAAGACCATGGTTTAGGATAATGACCAAAAGTAAGACAGCTGTTGAAAATATTGTAAAAGCATGGCAAGAGATGGGTATGACCGTATTTAATCATGTAGTTTGAAATTATATCTAGACCTGTACTTTCCCTACTTTTAATTTTGAAATAGCATTTGATATTTCTGATATGGATATGTTTGTCATGCAAGTCATTAAAACATTTTTCTTTTTCCAACTTATCTAAAATATTATCTAACTGAGACAGACGACGATTGAAATTTGGTTTGAGTTTGTTCAGATCATGAAAATGGGAGACCCATGTTGTTGGGTGAATGGCATCTGCATTGTTGTTTTCTTTTTCTACTCCCTGAAGTTTCTCAATCAATTTCCAGTAAGATTTTGGATTTTCATCATGTAAAGATTCTAACTGTCTTAATAAAGATTGTTTAAATTCTCGACATTTGGACTTTCTCATTTTGGTATATTCCCTATATAATTTGTAGTAGTGGATTTTCACTATTGGATCTTTCGGAAATTTGGAGTATATTTTACCACAATTAAGCAGATTTCTCCACATGGATTTTAAGTCTACATCGAACCATTTGTGCATTTTTTTTATTTGTCTTATTGTGTTTAATTTTAGATTTTCGTTTTCTGCTGCTTTAATAATTATATTGATAATTCTGTGGAGGCATTGTCAATCAGTTCGTGAGAGTCAATAATTTTACATCTTGAGAGATTTTGTAATCTGTAAAATTAAGGGCTGCCTGAAAAAGAACAGGTGATTCACCTGACCATATGTAGTTTGGTGAAATTGGATGTGTATTAGTATCCTTATCAAGAGAATCCAGCGGACAGTGACCATTGTAAAAGACAATGACAATCAGACAATGTAGATAAACAATTAGAAATACTGACATACAATATTTGTGGGTGTGTCCACGGGTTCGGGTTATCATTGTTATTTCATTGTTAGGCTCTTACCCTTTTTCAATTTTATCTGCACAATGTTTCATTACAAAAAACGAGAGAGAGAAAGAGAGAGAGAGAGAGAGAGAGAGAGAGAGAGAGAGAGAGAGAGAGAGAGAGAGAGAGAGAATAAAAATGTCAAGTGAGAACAAATTTCAACCGATGGACAGAAGTTGAGGACAGAATTGAACTATGAGGACACAAAAAGTCCTCACAATTACGCCCTCATAAATGTGACCAATAGCATGTGAAATATGTAGATACAAAATATTAGCTTAGTGAGGACAAGTGGTGTGGAGTCCTTACTAATATCCTCTCTCCATAACCCTTTTTTCATAATTAGAAAGAGAGTATTAGATAAACTTTTATAAGTATCCCTATAGCTATACCTAACATAGTACGTTTTGCCTTTAGAATAATATATGTGTGTATTCTTTTCTACACATTGTGAGGACGTCCTCTTAGTAGGTTTGGTCAGATCTAGGGAGAGTCAACTATGTAGCGGTTTATTTACTATAATAGTGTGAATGCTGAAAGATATAATAATAGCAGTGGCGGATTTAGAGGGGGCGCAGCCGGCGCCCCCCCCCCCCCCCCCCCTTCCCCCTTACAATTTTCAAATCTAAGGTATCTTGTTTCGGAAAATGTACTAAATACTAAAGAAGCAATAATTTCTTCCACTCCCGGAGAAATAAATGACAAAATCCTTTGATTTCTTGAATTACTTTATTGGGAGAACCCCCCCCCCCCTTTACAATTTTCAAATTTAAGGTATCTTGTTTCGGAAAATGTACTAAATACTAAAGAAGCAATAATTTCTTCCACTCCCGGAGAAATAAATGACAAAAATCCTTTGATTTCTTGAATTACTTTATTGGGAGAACTTAATTATTTCCAAACACCCCTTAAAATTTGGGTCATTTTATTAATTTCACCTTATTGAAATGATTGAAAATAGTACAAATGACTTAATAGGAGAAATATTTCAAGCCCCATAAAATCTGTAAAAATCAGGAGCTTCCAGGTGCTTCGCCCCCTGGACCCACTGCCTCATAAAGTGGCGCCCCCCGTAACCACAATTCCTGGATCCGCCCCTGCATAGTGTTGAATATTGTATACGATATTACATTGTTTTAATTTCCTCAGCTATATTACGCCATTGCTACACGGGAATTATTATGTAACATTTCAGGACAATAATCGCATCTTCCATTAGGTAAGATATTTAATTAAATATTACAATTATTATTATCATCCTACTGTGCAATTTTCATTTCGTTACATATTTTTTCCTGTTTAACTCAGTCAATTCAAATGTCTTTATCAAATCGGTAGAGGCTACGTCCGATGTCTTTATCACATCGGTAGAGGCTACGTCCGATGTCTTTATCACATCGGTAGAGGCTACGTCCGATGTCTTTATCAAATCGGTAGAGGCTACGTCCGATGTCTTTATCAAATCGGTAGAGGTTACGTCCGATGTCTTTATCACATCGGTAGAGGCTACGTCCGATGCCAATATAGGGGGTGGGGGTGGATTGATGATCCGAATCCATCAAAATATATTTAAAAAGTAGAAAATAAATATATTTGCTTATTTTTATCCACTAGCAGTAGCTGTTGTAAAGTACTAATGATTGTCCGTAATTTCTATTAGACCTCTAGATAAATTGCATGATATGGAACGCACTTCTCTGAGGAAGAAATCTGGATCCGCCAACAAATGTGCTTTGCATTCTCTCTAACATCTGTACAGTCAATATAATAAACAGTGTGGAACAGGCAATACCCACGTGAGACAGCCATTTCTGTCTTGCATACACATGCTTGTTTATTTAGTTGCTTGTGTGGGAGTAAGAAAGTCCCACCTCTAGGACAGTACTCGACAAAGCCTCGTCCCAAACTGCAATTTCTATCCGTTCGGTAGAATCCTACACCCGTATTAAAGCTATATGTACCGCATTAAACAGTGCTTAAAAACTAGACCAAAGTGTTGTCAGTATGATAAACTATGAAAAATAATACGATTTGACAAATTCCAGAAATTACATAGTATATTAGAGTACTGGTCCACTGAATGTGTGGTGTTTTGTAGTGTAGATCTATGGACACGTGACGTTTATGGTGATTGTGCGCAAGCGCTCAAGATATGTATGTAGTCGAACTGAATGGTGCTTTCTTGTTAAACATAAATTTTAACTCCCCTTCTTTTGCTCAAACTGTTTCCCAAACTTTACCCTGTTTAATTCCGGCTAACTGTCTGTACCGCTAAATGTGTCCCGTCAACAACCTGCAGGTCGTACACGCTTTCACGTTACCTTGTAGGTTTTTACTTTTGAAATTCCGAATGCAACGCGTTCACTATTCCACTCGAAGCTTGATTATGCTTTAATCCGATTTGCAGAACGTGTGTAACTTATATAGCTTGATATAAGATACATGCGTTTCATTTCTGCGGTGATATCCAAAGAATACGGCATATATAGCTTTAATAAAACACATTCAAACAACACTTCAATGTTTACAGTGACGTTCTCACTTTGTGGGGATTGTTTTCAATTTATGCGCGAAGCAATTGCATACACTTGGCACTCCATTTTCCCCTAAAATAACTCTTACAAGTTTATTATTTCGGATTTCAAAAATTTCGGTTGAGCATCACTGAAGAGACATTATTTGTCGAAATGCGCATCTGGTGCATCAAAATTGGTAGTGTATAAGTTTTACATACGATGACAGAGTTTCAGAAACACTACGTGTGAAATAACCGCCGTCCATTCAGAAACGTTGTGATGCTTTAGGTTCAGATTTAGTACGTTTAGATTATTAGTCCGTTCTTGGCACACTGAATTTGATTACGGATTACTCCGTGTACCTGATCAAGTTATAGTGCTCAGGGCGGGTGTGACCGGTCGACAGGGGATGTTTACCCCTCCTCAACCCACCTCTGGTATATCCAGATGCCCGTGTTTGCTCTGCTCTGCTCTTAATTTTGTAATATTTAGAAGATTAATCACTATTTATTATTTTCACAATTTCATTCAAAACAATGACATTATATTTCCCAAAGTACAGGTGTGCCGCCTCCATCCTTGACTAAAGCAGATATTCCTAAATGTATGCAGCCTGAACGCAATAACAAAATTTTAACGAAAATCAAATTTCCCCAAATTCAATAGTTTGATTGATCAAAAATATATTATCTAATGACCCTGGAATTGATCCATAGCAATTAGCGATGACTTCGAAGCATTATCTTTTTTTTCTCTTTCAAATGTCTGTTGTTAAACCTAATGACTTACTCTACGTCCCTCTCTAAAGCAATTATAATCAGCGCGCATATCCCCCCCCCTTTTTACCATCAGAATATAGAGGGATTGCTTGTTACGCCATGCAATCATTAATCCGCTTCATACCGGGGAAGGGCAACGTGCCGAAGCAATAGAACTGTAATGTTTTAATAAATACCACGAAAATAGTATGAAAGAGGACAATTCGTTTTATGATTTATTCTGATTTAATACTAGTGTTGGGTATTTTTTATTCGTTTTATGATTTATTTTGATTTAATACTAGTGTTGGGTATTTTTAATTCGTTTTATGATTTATTCTGATTTAATACTAATGTTGGGTATTTTTACGCTGAATTTTAATAAGTGGAAATTCAGATATATTTGTCAGAAGACTTTCCGGTAATGCTGAGAAGAATATGAAAATATCTTAGGATATGAATGAATGTACAGATCAATGAATACTTAACTATATACGGTAGCTAATTCCTTGTTGATTATGTATTAAAACCAACATTTAACACATCGTGGACACCAACACGAAATATTTCATCAACGTTAACGATATTTCGTGATTTCTTGCGTCACATCGAACAGGAACTCGCCGTGAGAACGGTAACGAATCTATACCTGTTACCGCGCACAGAAACCATCAGATGCGAGGAGGATTTGGCTTTCAGCATGATATTTCATCAACATGAAAATGATACCATTCATTTAGAAGTACAACGTTTCTTTGACATGAGACTACAGTGTTTGGATTCTGAGACGTCGGATAATTTCATATGTTTACAGTTCCAATCATTTGCCTTGGATATCCTTATACAAATAGTAATGAATGCCATTTTTTTTTAAATTGTGCTGCTGGGTCATTTCATCTTGAATGTGATCCAGTTGCGCGTATGAATCTTGATAAATATAGTACGTCTATTTTAAAGACAGAATTCTTACAAAAATGAAAATAGAACGTGAATATGAGATACACATGGGGATATGAACTGCGACACTTCACGAAGCTTCACGCTGGTGTGAAGCGCTGCAATTCATACCCCTATGTACCCCCCCCCCCCCCAATGAAATTTATTTGTTAAAAGAAGTCACAATTTAAATTTTACTTTGGAAATTTGTTATGTTCACCCCCCCCCCCTTCTGCTTCGAGTTATGTGTCGATAGAAAATGCGATAGAAAATGCTTCCTTGCATGTCCAATCTAACTAAAGGCAGACTTCGGAGATCCGCGTCGTATACTCTACCCAGAGTGTACGGCGCGGATCTAAGAAATCTGATTTTAATTAGATTGATTGCATGACAAATTTCAGCAATCTGGTTATGAAACCCCCATATTTTACAATTGTAATTATGTGTTAGTTTTAACCCTTATGGTTCATTAACATAATGCATATTGAATTACGACCGCCGCAGTGGTCTAAAGGTTACAGCGTTCGCCCTGCATGCGGAAGGCCGGTGTTCGAATCCCGGTCACAACAGACCTAAGTCGTTAAAACAGGAAGTGGCAGTTCTGTCGCCAACGCTCGGCATCAGGTGTGAATGTCACGGGTCCTCGGTGATGACCTTAAAAACAAATGACCCGTGTCACAGTAGGTGTGGCACGCTAAAGAACCTTCACTGATCAATGGCCGTAAGCGACGAGTAAAGACCTAAAGAACAAGGGACGTTATTGGCCAAAATTGGCCGGGCTTCAAAAACCGATCATATTTTGCAGGTAGAAAGGTGATAATTTTCTCGTTTCATTCATATATAACATGTACCATTTACTTGTTGCTGATATTGAGAAAATAACGTTACAATATTGCATTGTTAACTCTGACGCTATCTTCCGACGGTCGGTTTTTCGGAAAGACGTCATCCACCTTATAGGATTTACAGTCCCCTGATTCTTCTAGAATATTTTTCTAAAAGTTACAATTTTAACTTTTTATATAAAAATACTCATTAAGATCAAAGACAATTGAAAACTGGCATGCTATGGAAAATACATAATTCATTTACATGTAACTTTATCGTGGTCATAGACATTTTGCGGAAGAACCTTGTGTTAATTAGAGTGAGGAAAATAATGCGTGTATTTGTCAAAAATTGTTCAGTAGAACGCAATCATATTTTCGAAGGTGCTGTTCGATGTCCTCCTATTCTAATGAAATATGAAAAATAAAATGGCTTTTGAATTTTCTTTTTCCTGGTTTTGTTTTTTGGTCATAAATATTAACACTTTGATTAAAAACGTCGATTGAGTCGGATAAAATTACTTGTTATGCCATGTACACCAAGGACTATATAACAGGTCTGCTTACATGTGTATGCATTATACATGTTACAGTACATATGAATAAAATATGCTTTGGGTATTTACAAAATATATTGAATAAAGTGTGGTAAATGTACATATACTAAATGATACAAATTTATGTTGCATGAATGGGATATCATTTTCTTGGGTACAGTAAAACACGTCAAGTAATATGCATGTAACTTCAGATGGTATATTTCATATAGCAAATGCATTCAAAAACCTCACAAAAATGCGTCCAATGTATTTAAAAGCCTCACAAAAATGTGTCCGTGTTTATATCTTTACATTCCCCTAAATCGTCAACAAAGTAGTTCCAACTCTCTCTCTCTCTCCATATAGTGTTCATCTTTGATAAATGAAAATACATCAGTCAGTGGGCATGTCATTGCATGCACCGACATTCAGTCCAAATCTAGAACGGACTCTTGGAAGTTGTTTGAGTACATGTATAGACAATGTGGTATATGTAACTGCTTTTCCCAGGCACTTATTTTCATATGCGAATAACGATATATTGAGTGACCCCCCCCCCCCCCCTATTCTTGATAGTAGTATTGAATGAGAAAAAATAGGCTTAAAATTATTAATTGAACCCATGTAGCGAAGGATAACCCTCCACCCCCCGATGATTTAAGAATTCGAAGATCAGACAGAAAGGTTTTTTTTTTCATTTGCTAATTAACTACCAACTTATCCTTCGACACCGCTTTCAGTAACAATCATCACAACACATATATTATATATTTTATAAGATTGATAAAAGTTGAAGTGTCATTAGGCTGGTCAAGTTGTTCACATAGCAAGGGAATGGTCAACATCACCCCCCCCCCCCCCTCAAAGTGGAGGGGCAACCCCTCCTCGATACTACGGTGTCTGAATATTTATATCTATACATGTATATACACATGTACATCCTGCCCAGTTACCTTTGTTATATATGTGTACCTGTAAATGTGCATCTATTACATATACATGTATATATGAACCCGTGGGGATCCGGGTTTGAGTAAGTCCTCAGTACTCCTTGCTTGTCGTAAGACGCGACTAAATGGGGCGGTCTTCGGATGAGACCGCAAAAACTGAGGTCCCGTGTCACAGCAGGTGTGGCACGATAAAGATCCCTCCCTGCTCAATGGTCATAAGCGCCGAACATAGGCCTAAATTGTGCTGCCCTTCACCGGCAGTGGTGAGGTCTCCATGAGTGAAATATTCTCAAGAGGGGCGTTAAACAATATTCAATCAATCAATCATATGCGATATAGAAAAAAAAATCTGCCACCACAATGGTCGAAGTTTCAAATCGATCACAGGTATTCGACGTTTTAAAGAAACCACATCTCGCTGGAAGATATAAATAATGATTTGCTGTTATTTTATTTTTAATTTAAACCGTTTTAAGAACCTTTGGAATCAATATCTAATTACTAATGTATTAATATTTAATTTCAACATGCATCATATACATGTACGTAAAAATGATGTAAGAAAACTGCTTTAAAAAAAAACCCGCATTATATTTGATATATTTGTATAAAACATAGTTTAAAATTTAGCGAAAAAAGTAACAGACATCCCAACTATCTAGCTCTTGAGATATAACGTATCAGTACCCATTTTTGCTGAAAATGAACGAATTTTGGTCCGATTTTTGTAAAAAGAAAATAAATTCGAGTTATTAAAGGTCTATGCGTGTCTTTGATTTTATTATTTTTTTAATGCAATTTATTCTTAAATAATCTTATTTTGAAAAGACAGGACGTCCAAACATATTCCCGTGACCTTTAAAAACGAAAGTAGAATAATTTCCATTCATCATGCGGTGGATTTTTGATCCGCCTCCGTGACTCGAAAGGCAGACATCATCTGCATTTATTGGGTGCAGATTTTTATGGCAAACTAGGTAACGCATTAATTGTTTGACTGGACATACATGCATTTATTAAATCGCAAAGAAAGTAAAAGTTTATGAGGTTAAATGATGGAACAGTTTGCTTCAGTTCTATAACATGCAAAATATTGACTTTGTGTAACGAAAACGGCCGATTTCCGCATTCATTCTTTTTTAAAATTAATATTGTTTGCAGCCAACAACCGACACCATATTGATAATGAAAGAAGAATATTAATGGATAATTAAACATGCAAAATATAAATCTGGTTGTTGCATGCAAAAGTATTAGTTTTTGCTAAAGTTTATTCATAATTTATTTCAAATCAACAGATTCCGCTAAACAGCTCATCTTTAGCGTATATTCATGACGTCATAATAAAATATTACGTCATTTTCATGTAAGTGGGATTAGAAGAACATCCTAATTGTGTAAATAAAAAGAATAATTAAGCATAGTATGAAAGTTGAAAAAATGAAAAAAATCTCGGCGGTATATAGCCAATAACGTCCCTTGTCCTTTGAAGACTTAATTTGTGGGGTGGGGGAGGGTTAGGGTTGACATACATGAAATCTATTTTTTATCAAATATTTTACTTATATTCCCTAACTTCTAGTCCTTCATTCCGGGGGGTCGGGGGTGCTCCTTTCTATACATAAATTCACTTCAGAACTTCTGCTAGTACTACAGTACTTCGAAATTGCATTCTTACAATTCACTATATTACTTTTTGAAAAGTGGCCTGGGGAAGTAACCAAGCATATCTTTACTACATAAGCATAAATACCCCCCCCCCCCCTCTAAAACGTGGCCTGGGAAGTCACCAAATATACCTTTACTACATAAACACATAAATATACATTCTTAAGAAAGATCCCCCCCCCCCTTGCGATTCTATGTGCCTGTATCATGTACTGCTTTGTGTTATACACGGATACATATTATATTATATACATAATGTACGTACATTCGTGACAAGTTAATTTTGTATACATGCACATGATTACTAATGAAATATTTTTCAAACAGTACATTCAAATAGGCAGCATAAATGTTTACGTTTTGTAAAACGGTGGATTCATCAGGACATGAATTTCAAGGTTTTATATATCGTAACTAGTATATTTCTACACATCATAACTAGTATATTTCTATATATCATAACTAGTATATTTCTATATATCATAACTAGTATATTTCTATATATCATAACTAGTATATTTCTATATATCATAACTAGTATATTTCTATATATCATAACTAGTATATTTCTATATATCATAACTAGTATATTTCTATATATCATAACTAGTATATTTCTACACATCATAACTAGTATATTTCTATATATCATAACTAGTATATTTCTACACATCATAACTAGTATATTTCTATATATCATAATTAGTATATTTCTACACATCATAACTAGTATATTTCTACACATCATAACTAGTATATTTCTATATATCATAATTAGTATGTATAGGTTATAGACTTTGTATGGGAAAATATGACGACCGAGTTTTTTTTTTTTGACGCGTAGACGGACCGAGCTTGCGAGGTCCGTTCGCGACAAAAAACGAGGTCATCATATTTCCCATACAAAGTCTATAACCTTTTTATTATATACTTTCAATTTCATTTAGAAACTAACAATAATTTTATTTTTAACAATAACTTTATCGGTTTAACTGAGTAAAAGATGAAAAACACGAAAAATTTGAAAATTAACGGCGTAGAAATTTGATTGTGACGTAATGTTTGCGGGCAGGAATGTTTCCGGGCATATATCGTGTGATATATGCCCGCAAA
This sequence comes from Ostrea edulis, assembly GCF_947568905.1. Taxonomy (NCBI): domain Eukaryota; kingdom Metazoa; phylum Mollusca; class Bivalvia; order Ostreida; family Ostreidae; genus Ostrea; species Ostrea edulis. The sequence continues at coordinate 2,817,459 of NC_079173.1, read as the reverse complement.
CTTTTACAGGAAAATCAAGAGATGAAATTGAAAGTATATAATAAATTTCTATATATTATAATTAGTATATTTCTACTCATCATAACTAGTATATTTCTATATATCATTATTAGTATATTTCTACACATCATAACTAGTATATTTCTACATATCATAACTAGTATATTTCTATATATCATAACTAGTGTAATGATTCCGGATATTTGAGGTACGACCATGCGGAGTTCTCAATTAGTCACTTTCCATCACGTGATCTAATTTGTGTATAAATACCGAGACTCCGCACTCGTCTGTGTCATTCAGATAGAAGACCCAGCCAAGTTGAGAGGACGAAGTTATGTGTACTAATAAAGCATTCATAGTAAACAATTCCTCGCCTGTTCTTACAGTTAGAGAGTGAATTTGGAAGGCCATGAGAAGTCTGGCCTGCCACGAATAGGTTGACCTCCAGTAAAGAGGCTAGCCATAATTCGTTTTTGGTGTCGTCCGCATTGGCTGAACAGACCGTCGTCCAGGCCGCTATACTCATTGTCCGTCCTGAATAAGGCATCCTACAGTGAGTGTAGTGGTTGAAGGGCTACCACATATACTGTCCGTCCTGAATAAGGCGTCCTACAGTATATGGGGTAATCCGAGGACGATTGTGCTCTAGATCTACATTTTGTCAAGTTAGCACTACCAGTTTATCGTTGCTTGCCTCTGATTGATATAGTGATTCTCTGTTTGATGATAATTAACCTAGATAAGGTTAGGACATATTTGTATATTTTGGCAGTCCACTAAAATCATACCAATTAGTTTAAATTAGTTTTTGTTGAATACCCCAAACCCTGGAATTGACCAGGTACGATCCCAGAATTGAATGTAAATACGTTACAGAATTTGGTGGCAGCGTCGGAATTTGGGGTGAAATTCTATCATTAAAGTTTACATTTGTTCTTGGTTTATTTTAGTCGAGTTTGTTTAACTTTGTGAATTACTGATATGTCTGAGAGCGATGTGAATGCTGAGATGACTGAATTAAAACAGGAGCTAAGTAGGCTTCAGGCTAGTATAAATAAAAGTCGGACAAGGCCAGCCGCTAGAGATTCGGGATTACCTGAAAGTAGGCGGACTACCATAGATGACCAAGGTTACATGCTGGAGAGCGCAAGACCTAAAACTATTAGGACGACCACCCCACCTAATACGTATACTAGGCCTGACAATCTTACTGATTTAAGTAGGGCAGATGATGGCGGGTCAGATAGATTTTCTATTACGAGCACACCATACCATGCGAATACATCCAGGCATGATTTTCCAGTGATGAATGAGACTAACATTACAACTCGCCGCCCTGAGAATACTGCACAGAAGGACAAACCCAAGATCACCATAGTGAAACCAGATAAATTTGATGGAAGTTCGTCATGGACCGATTTTAAGTCTCACTTTGATGTATGTGCAGAATTGAATAAATGGACTCTGTCAGAGAAGGGGATGTATTTGGCCGTTGCTTTGCGAGGTCAAGCACAGAATGTTCTTGGAAATCAACCAGCAGTAGACTTGTTGAATACCCCAAACCCTGGAATTGACCAGGTACGATCCCAGAATTGAATGTAAATACGTTACACTAGTATATTTCTCAGATGATGCGTGTAACTGTTCACACAGACTGGGGCATTTCCAAACACATGTCGTTACGCAAGGATCACGTGGTTTCATATTGATAAACACCCGTATGTAGATCAAACTGCATGACACAAGATAAAGACTGATTTTGTGGCGCTATACAGAAGTGTAAAATGCGACGATCATCTCGCACTTTATGTTCACATATATGAGTTTGTCAGCTCGATATATCTTCATATTGACCTCATTAAAAGGCTATCTTATCTATTCACGGCCTTGTCATTCACATACTCGGGTGTGTTGGTCACAGGAAATTCACATCAGTTCCAGACAATGTACCTGTCGTTCCTTGTCATCCTCAGCCCCCTATCCCAACAGTGATGACATGAAATCTATATTAGGAGCACAATACAGAGAAGGTCAACTCTGATGTCTATATACAGTTTACATGTATATGGTGATAATGGTTTTATATAGGAGCGTCCACATTACCCCAGTTAAAGGAATGGCTTCAACTATATTTTGTGTTACAGACATTAATGGTCACACTCTCGTCATTTCCTTTGGTAAATTGATTGTATATCATTTGACGCCAACGTCTCGCAAGTAAAAAAAATTTCACTCATACGAACGCGTAACCATTGAAGGGCTGCAAAATTCAGGCCTATGTTCGGCGCTTACGGCCTTTGAGCAGTGAGGGATCTTTATTGTGCCACACTTGCTGTGACACAGGACCTCGGTTTTTGCGATCTCATCCGAAGGACCTCCCCATTTAGTCGCCTCCTACGACAGGCAAAGGGTACTGATGAACTATTCTAAGCCGGATCCCCGCAGGACTTTCTTTCGTAGAAGTAAAATAAATCGGGAGTTCGTTTGTTTTGGGTGACATGATTATATCTAGTCTGTAAGTCTGAATAAATCAATCAAACCTAATCGATGGCGACTGCATTGAAATCATTGATATACATGTACATGTATGATGGCGAGATTTCTTCAAGTTGAAATTGGATTTACAATGACATTTCAGAACATTTCTGACGTATAAACAGAATGGAACTATGGGCGCTGCATGGAGTATCATTTTACAAAATAACATTAGAAACAAAACAAAACAAGCAAACAAACAAACAAAAAACAAAAAAAACTCCTCAAAGACACAAAGCTGTAAATGACTCGTGGTGATTTCATAATTAGAATAATCGTAATTACAAAGATGTAGTCCAATACTTAGATAACCCAAACCTTCTAAAAGAACTTTAACTATATCAGTACCACACACACAGAGTGAGAGAGAGAGAGAGAGAGAGAGAGAGAGGGGGGGGGGTTGAGGGACATGTAGACACACACACACAGAAAGAGAGAGAGAGACAGACAGAGAGAGACAGACAGAGAGAGAGAAAGAGAGAGAGAGAAACACAGAGAAAGAGAGAGAAGATAGAGAGAGAAAAACACAGAGAGAGAGAGATAAACAAAGAGAGAGAGAAACAGAGAGCGAGAGAAACAGAGAGAGAGAAACAGAGAGAGAGAAGATAGAGAGAGAAACAGAGAGGGAGCGAAACAAAGAGAGAGAGAGAAACACAGAGAGAGAGAAAGAGAAACAGAGAGAGAAACAGAGAGAGAGAAAAAAGAGAGAGAGAGAGAATTATGAGAATTTTTTAAAATGTAGATGAGGGTATGAGCTGTGACGCATTACGCCTGTATATTTCACGTCTACACGCGCTTGATGGGAAGTAAGCCCACGTGAAGCCTCACAGTTCATACCCTCATGCATTTTCAAAAACGAAATTTCATTTCTCACATTTCCATTCCTGTCGGTGAATTCACAGCCGTTGAAATAGTCGTACTATATCTATCAAAATTCATACGCACATCGTTCACATTCACGAGCTATCATTTCAGTTGGATAGAAAGGAAATGTAAATATTATACCGTATCAAGACAGCGGTTTCAATGCTTTGTGGAATCACTTAGGGAATAATGTGGTGTGGCTCGGGGAATAATCTGTGGCGGATTTAAGGGGGACGCAGCCGTCCCCCTCCCCCCAAATTTTCAAGCTTAAGGTAAATCGTGGTATCTTGTTCAGAAAAATGTACTAAACAATGTAAGAAGCAATGTTTTCTTCCACTCCTGGAGAAATAAATGACAAAATCTATTGATTTTTTGAATTACTTTGTTGGGAGAAAATTTGCGTGATTTTATTAATTTCACCTCATAAAAATTATAGAAAATAGTACAAAACACTAAATGGGAGAAATATTTCAAGCCCTGTAAAATCTGTAAAATCCAGGAGCTTCTCCCCCCAGACCCCCTGCCTCATAAAGTGCCCCCCCCCCGTAACCGCAATTCCTGGATCCGCCCCTGATAATATGGTATGGTTTTTTTTCTCCATAAAACAAATATCACGGAAAATGGTAGACTAGTTCTGTGTTATCATATCATAGAAGTATTACCAGACTATCTAGGTACCATGTGTATTCTTAATGTCTATTATAAAACAGAAAGTACACTAATCAGGGGTGGATCCAGGAATTGTGGTTACGGGGGGGGGGGCACTTTATGAGGCAGTGGGTTCAGGGCGAAGAGGGGGCGAAGCCCCCGGAAGCTCCTGGATTTTACAGATTTTATGGGGCTTGAAATATTTCTCCTATTAAGTCATTTGTACTATTTTCTATCATTTTAATAGCGAGCGAAACTCGCGTCGCAAAGCGACGCGACGAACCCGCTCCAATGATTACGCAATTGAGTCACGTGGTTTGCTCTTCATCAGCTGAAAAATGATTGGAACTACCCATAATGCCTCCGGAAAAATGTCGCCGTCACTGCGGTATACTTTATTGACAATCCCGGAATTAAAATAATTAGATTGTTTAGAAAGTACAGTTAACGTTTTTAAATTCCAGACAAGCTTTCTTATAGCTTCATACGTTTTGTATTTGCTTGGTTTGAGAGAAGAAAAAACATTGCAGCTACATGTAATACGACGTCACAATTTGTAACTGTTTACACCAAGCGCGTTATATTTCCCGCGTTAAATGAAGAGGCGGATAAAAGTCGTGTTGCAAGATGTTTAAAATGGGCTTCGCTCGTCTCAACGGTCACACCGTACAACATATTATGGTGAAATTAAAAGTGAAAGTACATGTTGGGGGGAAAGAAACACGAGAGCGGAATGACGCCACTGTATCAGCAAGCGGATATCGTTATGTCACATTGGCGAGAAAATATATTTCAGTAGCTGATTCGCACACTTACATATCGTGTAAGTATCGGATGGACTTTCGTCATATTCTGGTCTGATTTTCCTCACTTTTTGACCCAAACACATTTTATAATGGTGAAAATTCCCAGTAGTCAACTATTTTCAACTTCCCTGTGTATCTGAAAATTCCCAGTAGTCAACTATTTTCAACTTCCCTGTGTATCTGAAAATTCCCAGTAGTCAACTATTTTCAACTTCCCTGTGTATCTGAACTAGGTATCTGTAATATTGAGTTTTGGCGCCATTTTTACCTTGTGACTTTTTCCATCCCACTGAAGTAAATATTCATCTTTCAACCATTTTAGAAATTCTAGAGTAAGATAATTTTGATAATTACATATATACTACTCCAACAACAGGAATATATGTTTTTTGAGATTTTGATTGAATATTAATTTTTTTCCTCCTTTGATTTTGGCGAATAGTTCATTCAAATAAGTTAATTGACAACTCGCAGATAAAAACAATGTTGTTATGACAATGTCTAGTTTCCATCTCGTGTGATGAAATACCTCTTTTATGAATTTACTTTATCCTATTCTTTGTCAAATTTCCAAGAAAAACTCTACGAAATACGAGAAAATATCTCGTAAATACAATTCACCATTTCCTAATTCGGAAAAAAAAAATGAGCTAATTAAATGTACTGAACAGAAATTAATGGTTCTCCTAAAAGCAATTAAACGTTAGTGTACATATATCGAACATTGAGTGGAAAAAAATGATACCTTAGGGGAATGCAACTTTAACTGTTCTAATGACATCGGTTTTTAATTTAGTTATTTATTCATTCTTATTGAAAATCACATCTATTTTTTAAATATAAATACAAGTGCTAAACGTTTGTTTGTTTTTTGTTTGTTTGTTTGTTTGTTTTTTTTTTTTTTTTTTTTTTGTTTTTGTTTTTTTTTTGTCTTTATTTCTACATGTTTTTTATTTATTTTATTTTTTTTATATTTTTGTGACAACAATTCTGAAGAAAGTATTTACGTGTGTTTTGCACATTGTCTACAGATACTTATTTTCAGAAGAATTGACAAAATTTGATTTTAAAAACATCCATAGTTGACAGACCCGGGAAGAGAAATACCATAAATGAGGCGAGACAAACGAAGGGAAGATCCCTCCTTAAGATGAGGAATTGCTGCACCAAGAAAATAATCCTCTTTTTAAAAAAAAAAAATAATAAAATTCCACCCCACCCCCCAAAAAAATCATTGGTTTTTAGTATATTAGAAAATTATTACAATGAATTCTAATTAGGCCACGCATGATATATTTTATATATACACGATTAACGGGGTGCATTTAATTTTCAACATAAATACTAGAATTCAACGCTCTTCAAATGAATTGAAGATCGGCGATATATACGTAAACACCTGGAATAAGTAGATATCAATGTACATAAAATGACAAATGTTTGAAATCACAAATGCACTTTAAAACGAACAAAATAAAAACTCACCGTAAAAAATGAGAACACGCCACCGACAGAAAAATTCATAATTGTCCTTTAGTATGTATGTACAATCGTGAACTGTTCGGGGAGTAGAGCGCTAAGCACTGCCACTGACGGACAGACTGCTGTAACGCGTCCAACGCGCTCTTATAAACTCAGAAATCCGTTTTTTCTGTTGCTGCTCAGCCGGCTAATTTCAATATCAATAGGTAAAAGTCTGATTGAAGAAATTAATCTGTTTTTTGTGTTTTACAAAATTTATTGGATTAAACAGCCTTTGTTCTGTAAACTTTTCATTGTGAGAGTACATGGATAGCTGATCAGAAGGAAGTGTTCAGGCACTTCTGTTGATAATTCTCCTTTGTAATTTACATACAAGGATCGAAATAAAACTCTGATCTGTAAATTTAGAAAGATCAATTTTACATTTGATACGCAATCACATTCACATTGCTTTCCAGTTCAGAATAAGTCATTTTTATCATTATTAGTAATAATCCGAACGGTGATTAGTAAAGTTCAAAGTAACAGCCACAGCGCGATTAACAGGTTCGTTATTTGAGGTCTTATGTAGATGAATGATTTAGATATCACGATTAAAGCGCCATCAGCGTAGATTTAGTTTATTTTCAATCACCTTAACTATTCATATGCTGTTGCATCCGCCCGTAAACCCCATCAAAATGTCATTATATAATGTGGCCTTAGTCTGAGGCTTTGCACATTAAGTACATATGTAGCGCGTGTAACCCCAAACCCGCATAAAATTTAAGTCGATTTCTAGCGCTGCGTCATATCTAAGCCGAATCCTAGCGTTGCGTCATATGAAAGGCGAAGATAACGAAGAGTGATCACTCTCAAAACTCCTATAAGCAATATTAAATAGATAGTTGGGCAAACACGGACCCCTGGACACACCAGAGGTGGGATCAGGTGCCTAGGAGGAGTAAGCATCCCCTGTCGACCGGTCACACACGCCGTGAGCCCTATATCCTGATCAGGTAAACGGAAATATCCGTAGTCAAAATCAATGTGCCAAGAACGGCCTAACAATCAATCCTAGCGCTGCGTCACATTGACTTCGACTGTGCGTTAAACTTAAGACGAAATTTCTGTTTATTCATCAATTGTCCGGCATTAAACGTGAAGGTATGAGTCTTTCGGATATCGCAGGTCTACATGTGTAGGCTTTGGCACAATGAAGAGCCTCCATTGCTTAGAAAAAAGTGCCATGCTATTAACAAGATGGTTGACCCTTCACTGATGCTTGGAGAAAAAAGAAGAAAAAACTAAAAAGGATTTACTCTAGTAGATTTGTTATATGACTATGAAAGGTGAAAATAAGGGAGTTGATCGATCTCAGAACTCCTGGAAAGTTGGACAAACACGGGGAAATGAAAATGATCGATATTGTAAATAGATAAAACGTCATCGATATATCTAAATGTCGAGTTGAAGATCACAGTAGAAACTTTAGAATTAACTCTGCTTCATAAGATTATAAAAGCAGGTCAGCTAACAAAGGAGCAAAATTCGCGCCGATGGGAACTTGGACAGACTGTTGGAAGAGCTGATAACCAAAGACCATGAAGATATTGTCAGTGAACTATACATGTTTTTTCGATTTTGTTCAATGGAGTACTGAGATTATAAACACGGGGAAATCGCTTTAATAAACCAGTTATAGAGGATTTATCAATACTAATTAAAACTTTCATGTATTAGTAGACGGGACTTTTGCGAGAAGGGCTGACTTTCACAATCAACGGCTGATTTGGACATTTAAACTTGCGTTTAGTATGGAAGCACGATATCGTTTGATATATGTAATATCGACTTGTTGGCATTTATACAAGGAACTACTGCATCGTTCTTGAGCTAACCTTTTTTGGAGTGATTTCTCTTGATCACGCAAGTTAAGCAAAGACGAGCGTGTACAAACCCTGTACGTTATATATTATTACATAATTGCATGTACATCTGCATTAATGCAGATCTGTAGCTCTCTAGGTAAATATTTGGTCATACCAGAGAGCTACAAATCCACCCCTTTTAAGAACCTTTGATTTACGGGGCAGGTCGCTGTATTCTTGCATCATAACATCAACAAATTCTTAGCATATTTTCCCAGTATATTTCCGTCCAAACATTTATTAAATCCCTATGTGAACCGAAAACTCGAAATGTTACGTAGCAATCAATAGGTATTCCGTTGATTTTTATATCTATTCATTCTATCCAATATGAAGTACGTATTTGGTCTTCGTTTACAATAAACACGAATATTGGACGTAAATATTGAAAAGTAATCCTAGTACTTTATGAAAGCCATCAGTCTGGTCCCCGTCCCCAATTAATCTTTTCAATTCTGACATACACATATAAAAACAGAACTTAGCGGGGATGGAACTGGACTTATTTCATTTAATAAGAAGCCCATGGCATAAATCTATGATATGAATAACATTAAGACATTATTTTAAAATGATTTACACATAAACATTATATATACCAAGTTTGGCCCCGCCCTGGAGTCAGTACGTCTCCCCCGGAGATCATAAAATTTACAATTTCGGTAGAGGCCGTCTAGGTCTACATGACTAGATCTATGCATTTACTTTTTTTTTTTATATATATAGATGTCAGATTGTAGGAAAGATGTTTTAACATTGGTCAATTTTTGCTCCATCCTTAATGCGTTGGGGGTACAGAAGGAATATATGGGGATATTAGGTCACATAGACTTTACTGTTCCAAACACAGTACGAGTATGGAAATGAACCGGAACAACTCGATACTCTTTAGACAACTAACATTTCTGTACATTCGCATCGATTCATAACTTATTCATGTATGTACAGATATGTCACGAAAAGGTTTCCGTATATCAAGTTTGTGTCAAAGTCAGCCGTTGACTGTAAAAGTCAGTCCTTCTCGCAGAAGTCCAGAAGTTTGCTACTGAGTGTCGACAGAGATGTGTGCATGTCATCCATCCAATATATTTCCTTAGACGACCAGAGGCAAATCTAATAGATGTTTTATAGCAGAACAGGTGATTTCCATATGATACGGAAATCCGCCATATTGAATTTACTTACTGACTGTCTATAGAAGAATAGTTGACATTTATTAGGTGATGGGACTTCTCATGCAATATGAAAGGTGAAGATCACATTGATCAATATCATAATTCCTATATTAGAGTTATGAGATTGATCACTGTTCGTTATTTTCGCCTTTCTTAAGGAATACAAAATAAAGAGTTGGACAAACACAGACCCCTGTATATACCAGAGGAGGGATGGGACCAAATGCCTAGAAGGTGTGACCGGTCAACTGGGGATGCTTGCTCCTCCTAAACACCTGATCCCACCTCTGGTATATCCAGGGGTCCGTGTTTGCCCAACTATCTATTTTGTATTGCTTATAGGAGTTCTGAGATTGATCACTGTTCGTTATCTTCACCTTTATAGGAGTTATGAGATTGATTGCTGATCATTATTTTCACCTTTATAGGACTTATGAGATTGATTGCTGTTCGTTATCTTCACCTATATATTAGTTATGAGATTGATCACTGTTCGTTATCTTCACCTTTGCCCAATTCCACTGTCAGTTCCTCGATCGGACCACAGCTTTTCTAGTTCAGATTTGTTTTGCACTTTCATCAGACCTAAGGTTGATTGATTGTATATTGTTTAACGTCCCACTCGAGAATTTTTCACTCATATCGAGACGTTACCAAAGCCGTTGAAGGGCTTCTTTAGGCCTTTGCTCGCTTACGGCCATTGAGCCGTAAGGGCTCTTTAGCGTGCCGCACCTACTTTGACACAGGCCATCCATTTTTAAGGTCATCTCCGACGACCCGTGACATTCACACCTGATGCCAAGCGTTGGGCGATGGAACACTTCGTGTTTTAATGACTTAGGTATGTCACGGCCGGGGTTCGAAACTCGGCCCTCCGCATACGGGGCGAACGCTCTAACCTCTCGACCACCGCGGCGGGCTTAATCAATGTGGACGTAATGCTATACGTAAAATCGTAGTCTTGTATCTGCAAACCAAACTGATGTACATGCGATCCTCATTAGATGTATCGTCACGTTCACTTATGTAATAATAATATTGTGAAAATCGCACAGGTATCTCACAATGACGGAGTAACCCCTTACTTGTATAACTATCGTGCTAAAAAAAAAAAAAAAAAAAAAAAAAAAAAGGGAAAAAAAAAAAAAAAAACAATAGTTAAAGAATTCGGATTTCCTTTTGAATTGATATTTCTTTTATCTCTAGCAAATTGATTACAACAGAATAGTTTTAAGCTTCATATACTGGGCGCCAGTAGTTGGTTGTACCCGGTGTCTCTGTGTATTGAGCGATTCGCACACTGTCTACACTGTTGTATATATAACTGTAACACACACAGCGTACCTATTTAGATGTCTGATTAGTCTGTCATGTGACCTGGCTATTTCTTTTTGGCGCTAACCGTCACGCGTTTTCCATTTAAGGAGAAAAACTACAACAGAGAAATTTTATATGAATGCAAAATGTGTACAACAAAATTTTGAAATTCAAAACTTTCAAATTTACTTCATCTAGTCACATTAGGAAAAAGTACTCTGGGACAAAAAGAAAACTCCTGCTGCACTCCAACTCGCAAGATTCAAGTTAGCATATTGAGACGTCGCCAGTTGTAGGCGAAGTATAACAAATATAGACCTATGCACAACGCTCACTGTCGTTGCAGTGGGGGTTCTTTATCGTACCAACGCCTGCGAAGACAAAGTATCCCTGTTTTAAGGTCATATATGTTAGACCAGTGATTCTCACTTCTTACTAACGAGCGTTTGGCGAAAGAGCAACTCAAGCTATGTTTCCGTCTTAGGTTTGACGCGGCTCTGGTATGAGGGGGCTCGAACACACGACCTCCCGATTGCTAAGCGAACTCTCTACCACTGAGCTGTCACGACCGGTAGATATACGAGCGGTAGATATACGAGCGGTAGATATACAACCGGTAGATATACGAGCGGTAGATATACAACCGGTAGATATACGAGCGGTAGATATACGAGCGGTAGATATACGACCGGTAGATATACAACCGGTAGATATACGAGCGGTAGATATACGATCGGTAGATATACAACCGGTAGATATACGAGCGGTAGATATACAACCGGTAGATATACGAGCGGTAGATATACGAGCGGTAGATATACAACCGGTAGATATACGAGCGGTAGATATACGAGCGGTAGATATACGACACACGACCGGTAGATATACAACCGGTAGATATACGAGCGGTAGATATACGACACACGACCGGTAGATATACGAGCGGTAGATATACGAGCGGTAGATATACGAGCGGTAGATATACAACCGGTAGATATACAACCGGTAGATATACGAGCGGTAGATATACGAGCGGTAGATATACGACACACGACCGGTAGATATACGAGCGGTAGATATACGACACAGGACCGGTAGATATACGAGCGGTAGATATACGAGCGGTAGATATACGAGCGGTAGATATACGACACACGACCGGTAGATATACAACCGGTAGATATACGACCGGTAGATATACGACACACGACCGGTAGATATACGAGCGGTAGAGGTAGATATACGAGCGGTAGATATACGACCGGTAGATATACGAGCGGTAGATATACGACACACGACCGGTAGATATACGACCGGTAGATATACGAGCGGTAGATATACAACCGGTAGATATGCATGATAAAGACCATATAGAAGATTTGATTGATGTTTTCCGCCACTCTCAACAATTTTTCAGTCATCTGGTGGCGCCCAGTTTTTATTTGTGGAAGGTCATATTGATTGGAGAACCCAGATACAATGTACCTGGGAAGAGACTACTGACCTTCCGCAAGTAAACTGGGAAACTATCTCACTTACCAGCGCGAGCGGGATTCGAACCCGCGCCGACAGAGGTGAGAGGCGGTGTGATTTTGAGCGTGATGCTCTAACCACTCGGCCATGGAGGCCCCTTTCATAAGAAGAAAGTGGAAACAGTAAACATTAATATTAGAAAAGGATTAACTTACGAGGAAAGACAAGGTACATACGAAATCCGATCTTGTTAGAAATACGGAAAGTGACCAGCCACGCTAATACGAGGAAGTCAAACTGATTGGTGAACAGGGTTCTCTTCAACTCCATCATGTAAATATCGGGTAGCGATGAAACGTTAATTAAATATCGGGTAGCGATGAAACGTTAATTAAACACAGTATCAAAGAAGGTTATTGAATATCAAAAACAGTAGGCACAAAAGAAATAGGCATTTGAAGAACGTTATCGTGATCATTGAACGCGTCACACACGGAAAAAATGGAGAATCTGTTCAGAGTAGCTCATGTCTTAATAACACTAAGTGACTATAACGAACTGTGATCATTATCATAAATTCTATACAGAATATATGATCCCTGGGTTCAGTTGTTAGTCTGTCGTTTATACGTATTGTGAATGCAAAATTACTTTCATACATGTACATGTATATAAAACAGAATGATAGCCTGTTGGGATTCTATGAGCACAAATTGTGATCCTTTATTAGCTAACCTGTGTAGATACTCATACAAGGCAGAATTTATTCAAAATCTTCTACATGAGAAGAAAAAATATCTTGCGGTGGCCTTCAACTCTACACTCTTTATCTATTAACAATACTCAGTTTCATTCCTATGTCGATTCAATATCAGTGAACTCGAAATAAAAGACAACACAGTCTTCAGCACCTGCTTCGTATGTGGATATTTTATTGACCATTAACGACAAACTAAGAACTTAATTTGTTGACAATTTAACAGGATGACTTTGGCTTCACCATCACCAACTTTCCATGCCAACATGTATAAAGCAGTATCACATTATCACCTGCATATGGTCCTTTTGTCGCTCAACTGATTCGATAAGCACGAGCATGTTCTGCGTATGATCAGATTTTTAATCGAGGTATGCTACTGACGAATGAGTTTATGTTGCAGGAGTTTCAACGGTCTCGTTCAAAGTCACAAATTATATGGTCGTTATACCGATCTAATTTACAAACACAGCCTGTCATTACTCGTTAGGTCGAAGACTGTATGACGTGTTTGTTGGTCCCTTGTTTACATATCAATTTTGACTAGGGATAACTACGTTTACCTGATCAAGACATAGGGCTTACAGCGGGCGGGGCCGGTCAACACGGAATGCTTACTCCTCCTAGGCACCTGATCCCACTTCTGGTGTGTACAGGAGTCCGTGTTGGCTTTACGCTTAATTTCGCATTCCTTATGATTTATGAGATTCATCAATGTTTGTTAACAATATACTCCACTAAAGTGAATGGCAAAAATAACATCAATTATTTCGCACACTATGTTCAGGTAATGCAGGTAATGGACAAATACAGATATGATAGTTACTTTCTTCTATATCGTGAACATGTTTTCCTTAATTGGAATTCGATGCGACACAGTAAAGTCCAGAAGAGTTTGACAAACAATGTTATAGGTGATCATGACAGAATGATGACAACATCAGAGAGTTTATCCGACGATCACCGCACGTACAGAGGAACACTCACTTGGAGAAAAGGGTTTAACTTCCTTTTTTCACAGTACTAGTATTTCCAAATATGAAAAGTGCTAGATCTAAAGTTTAGAAAATTCAAAAAATGTTTATATATTAAAAGAAAGTTGGCCGTTAAGGACCAGTTCTCACCGGAATCAAATGTAGCGAGATATTTCATAGGTTACATTTCACACATCAAATACTAACACCTAATCACAGCATATTAATGTTCCGTCTACAAAACACACAATACCCTGAATTGAAAATATGTGATCATCTTCAAACTTATAATTCATTTAAATTGTGACAAACAAATTCGAAAAATACTATCGGAGTGATCCCACAAAAACTCGAACACACAGCTGTTCATGAAACAAGAATTCAACTGTAGCTGTAGCTACCCGGGGCAATTGACAAGACTGCTGGATTGATTGATTGTATATTGTTTAACGTCTCGCCTGAGATTTTTTCATTCATATGGAGATGTTATCATTACCGGTGAAGGGCTGAAACACTTAGGCTTATGGTCGGCGCTTACGGCCTTTGAGCGGAAAGGGATCTTAATCGTGTCACACCTGCTGCGACAAGGACCTCGGTTTTGCGGTCTCATCTCAAGGTTCGTCCCATTTAGTCGCCTCTTACGAAAATCAAGGGGTAATGAGGATTTATTCTTACCCGGATCCCCACGGGAACAGTTGACAAGATAGATAACCGTTACAGCTATCTGTCACTATTGACTAGATAGATAACCGCTACAAGTATCTGCTACTATTGACTAGATAGATAACCGCTACAGCTATCTGTTACTATTGACTAGATAGATAACCGCTACAGCTATCTGCTACTATTGACAAGATAGATAACCGCTACAACTATCTGTGACTATTGAGTAGACACATGTAGATAACCGATAAAGCTATCTGCTACTATTGACTAGATAGATAACTATTAGCTATCTGCTACAATTGACAAGATAGATAACTGCTACAACTATCTGAGACTATTGACTAGATAGGTAGATAACCGCTACAGCAATCTGCTGCTATTGACTAGATAGATAACCGCTACAACTATCTGCTACTATTGACTAGATAGATAACCGCTACAGCTATCTGTTACTATTGACTAGATAGATAACCGCTACAGCTATCTGCTACTATTGACAAGATAGATAACCGCTACAACTATCTGCTACTATTGACTAGACACATGTAGATAACCGCTACAGCTATCTGCTACTATTGACTAGATAGATAACTGTTACAGCTATCTGCTACAATTGACAAGATAGATAACCGCTACAGCTATCTGAGACTATTGACTAGATAGGTAGATAACCGCTACAGCAATCTGCTACTATTGACTAGATAGATAACCTCTACAACTATCTGCTACAATTGACTAGATAGATAACCGCTACAGCTATCTGTTACTATTGACTAGATAGATAACCGCTACAGCTATCTGCTACTATTGACTAGATTGATAACCACTACAGCTATCTGCTACTATTGACTAGATAGATAACCGCTACAGCTATCTGTTACTATTGACTAGATAGATAACCGCTACAGCTATCTGCTACTATTGACTAGATAGATAACCGCTACAGCTATCTGCTACTATTGACTAGATTGATAACAACTACAAGTATCTGCTACTATTGACTAGATAGATAACCGCTACAGCTATCTGCTACTATCGACTAGATATATAACCGCTACAATAATCTGCTACTATTCACTAGATAGATAACTGCTACAGCTATCTGCTACTATTGACTAGATAGATAACCGCTACAGCTATCTGCTACTATTGACTAGATAGATAACCGCTACAGCTATCTGCTACTATTGACTAGATAGATAGCCACTATAAGTATCTGCTACTATTGACTAGATATATAACCGCTAAAGCTATCTGCTACTATTGACTAGATAGATAACCGCTACAGCTATCTGATACTATTGACTAGATAGATAACCGCTACAGCTATCTGCTATTATTGACTAGATAGATAACCGCTACAGCTATCTGCTACTATTGACTAAATAAATAACCGCTACAGCTATCTGATACTATTGACCAGATAGATAACTGCTACAAGTATCTGCTACTATTGACTAGATAGATAACCGCTACAGCTATCTGTTACTATTGACTAGATAGATAGCCGCTACAAGTATCTGCTACTATTGACTAGATATATAACCGCTAAAGCTATCTGCTACTATTGACTAGATAGATAACCGCTACAAGTATCTGCTACTATTGACTAGATAGATAACCGCTACAGCTATCTGCTACTATTGACTAGATAGATAACTGCTACAAGTATCTGCTACTATTGACTAGATAGATAACTGCTACAGCTATCTGCTACTATTGACTGGATAGATAACCGCTACAGCTATCTGCTACTATTGACTAGATAGATAACCGCTAAAGCTATCTGCTATTATTGACTAGATAGATAACCGCTACAGCTATTTGCTACTATTGACTAGATAGATAACCGCTACAGCTATCTGCTACTATTGACTAGATATGTAACCGCTAAAGCTATCTGCTACTATTGACTAGATAGATAACCGCTACAGCTATCTGCTACTATTGACTAGATAGAGAACCGCTACAAGTATCTGCTACTATTGACTAGATAGATAACCGCTACAGCTATCTGCTACTATTGACTAGATAGATAACCGCTACAGCTATCTGCTACTATTGACTAGATAGATAACCGCTACAGCTATCTGCTACTATTGACTAGATAGATAACCGCTACAGCTATCTGTTACTATTGACTAGATAGATAACCGCTACTGCTATCTGCTACTATTGACTAGATAGATAGCCGCTACAAGTATCTGCTACTATTGACTAGATAGATAACCGCTACAACTATATGCGATAATTGACAAGATAGATAACTGCTACAGCTATCTGCTACTATTGACTAGATAGATAGCCTCTACAGCTATCTGAGACTATTGACTAGATAGGTAGATAACCGCTACAGCAATCTGCTACTATTGACTAGATAGATAACCACTACAACTATCTGCTACTATTGACTAGATAGATAACCGCTGTATATCAAACGGAGAATTTAATTTATCAGGAAAGTGTAAATTGCATGGTTGCTGGATCCTATAATCAAATATACAATATATTAAAGTCTTGTTCTACATTAAAATAACTCTTACAACCAGGCTAAAAGTGTTTCTTTCAAGATAACCCAGTCGCTTGAAAATTATCAATATTATCATTTTTGTTTGTACAGTAATTATAGGGTAAACTATGAAACACGTTAATGAAAGATGAAGATAATGAACAGTGATCAATCTCATCACTCCTGTAAAGATGAAGATAACGAACAGTGATCAATCTCATAACTCCTATAAAGTTGAAGATAACGAACAGAGAGCAATCTCATAACTCCTATAAAGGTGAAGATAACGAACAGTGATCAATCTCATAACTCCTATAAAGTTGAAGATAACGAACAGAGATCAATCTCATAACTCCTATAAAGGTGAAGATAATATGAACAGTGATCAATCTTATAACTCCTATAAAGGTCAAGATACCGAACAGTGATCAATCTCATAACTCCTATAAAGGTGAAGATAACGAACAGTGATCAATCTGATAACTCCTATAATGGTGAAGATAACGAACAGTGATCAATCTCATAACTCCTATTAAGGTGAAGATAACGAACAGTGATCAATCTCATAACTCATACAGAATAGACATTTAAGAGTAGGGTAAACACGGACCCCTGGATATACTGGATCAATAATGTTTTCACGAGTTATAAGGCGGAATGGTTTAAGCATTAAGTGATAGTTCATATTTTGATACAAATTCAACACACAGTACTATATGATAAAAGCATATCTTTTAAAAGAAGGTGAGAGTGCTAGCGGCATATGTATTATTTACTTATTTATGAAAAATGTTTAAACAATAGAATTATCCGGAACACTTCATTTCCTTTGGACTTTGAAGTTTCTTTAGTAGAAATAAAGATTTTAGTTCCTACACTTCCATTTCCCTTTCAGGTTCATAAATATACACAGATATCATAAATATACACAGATATCATAAATATACACAGATATCATAAATATACACAGATATCGCAAAGTGACGACGGTATCAATGAATCTAGACAGATTATTTCTAGAATGCATCCCGCTGTTTCGAATTCCTCACGTATACTTTTTCAAGTACCTTTTTTTTTAAATTGGCTAAAAATGTACCTTGCTCTTCGATTTGAAAAATGATCCCGTGTCTCTCAGATTATTTCTAGAATGCATCCCGCTGTTTCGAATTCCTCACGTATACTTTTTCAAGTACCTTTTTTTTAAATTGGCTAAAAATGTACCTTGCTCTTCGATTTGCTCTTCGATTTGAAAAATGATCCCGTGTCTCTCAGATTATTTCTAGAATGCATCCCGCTGTTTCGAATTCCTCACGTATACTTTTTCAAGTACCCTTTTTTTAAATTGGCTAAAAATGTACCTTGCTCTCCGATTTGCTCTTCGATTTGAAAAATGATCCCGTGTCTCTCAGATTATTTCTAGAATGCATCCCGCTGTTTCGAATTCCTCACGTATACTTTTTCAAGTACCTTTTTTTTAAATTGGCTAAAAATGTACCTTGCTCTTCGATTTGCTCTTCGATTTGAAAAATGATCCCGTGTCTCTCAGATTATTTCTAGAATGCATCCCGCTGTTTCGAATTCCTCACGTATACTTTTTCAAGTACCTTTTTTTTAAATTGGCTAAAAATGTACCTTGCTCTTCGATTTGCTCTTCGATTTGAAAAATGATCCCGTGTCTCTCAGATTATTTCTAGAATGCATCCCGCTGTTTCGAATTCCTCACGTATACTTTTTCAAGTACCTTTTTTTTAAATTGGCTAAAAATGTACCTTGCTCTTCGATTTGCTCTTCGATTTGAAAAATGATCCCGTGTCTCTCAGATTATTTCTAGAATGCATCCCGCTGTTTCGAATTCCTCACGTATACTTTTTCAAGTACCTTTTTTTTAAATTGGCTAAAAATGTACCTTGCTCTCCGATTTGCTCTTCGATTTGAAAAATGATCCCGTGTTTCTCTCTCTCTCTCTCTCTCTCTCTCTCTCTCTCTCTCTCTCTCTCTCTCTCTCTCCCCCCCCCCACCCCTGTATAAGTACCAGTAAGAATGATTGATAAGATCATTTGTGTATTTATCTAGAAAACATCAATCTTAATATCAGTAAGAGTGAAGTGGCATATATCAATGTATTGCATTATTTAGAATAAGTAACTGTTATCGTATGAATCATCGTTGATTTCTTCCTGCTGTGATAAATAGTTGCATTGCCTTACAACTACATATTTTCTTCACGATGTCATAATTTAAGGATAAATTCAAACCGGTGTTAATTCGTTCATGTTTAAATAAATCATTTGAGTACGGATGCGTCCAAAATCTACTGTACTTCAAAAGAACACATGATGGAAGAATGGTGAACTGTGCTGATGACTTGTGAACTGTACTGATGACTTGTGTACTGTACTGATGACTTGTGAACTGTACTGATGACGTGTGAACTGTACTGATGACTTGGGTACACTTGTATCCTATCGGTCTGGTTTTTTGGCCAAGTACTCGACAATCGCTCGACTAAAGCCAACTAGGCTACCCGAGTATAGTAGACAGATCTATTGTATTGCCTCGCAACTCAACGTTTACCGGTAGCCTAGTAGATACACATTTACCGGTACACCATTCGATACATATTTACCGGTACACCAGTCGATACACATTTACCGGTACAATAGTAGATACACATTTACCGGTACATCAGCCTATACACATTTACCGGTACACCAGTCTTACACATTTACCGGTATATCAGTCCATATACATTTACCGGTACACCAGTCGATGCACATTTACCGGTACACTAGTCGATACACTTTTACCGGTACAATAGTAGATACACATTTACCGGTACATCAGTCTTACACATTTACCGGTACATCAGTCGATATACATTTACCGGTACACCAGTCGATACACATTTACCGGTACACTACTAGATACATATTTACCGGTACACTAGTAGATACACTTTTACTGGTACACTAGTAGATACACATTTACCGGTACACTAGTAGATACACTTTTACTGGTACCCTAGTAGATACACATTTACCGGTACACTAGTAAATACACATTTACCAGTACACTAATAGATACAAATTTACCGGTACACTAGTCGATACAAATTTACCGGTACGACCATCGATACACATTTACCGGTACAATAGTAGATACACATTTACCGGTACATCAGCCTATACACATTTACCGGTACACCAGTCTTACACATTTACCGGTATATCAGTCCATATACATTTACCGGTACACCAGTCGATGCACATTTACCGGTACACTAGTCGATACACTTTTACCGGTACAATAGTTGATACACATTTACCGGTACATCAGTCTTACACATTTACCGGTACATCAGTCGATATACATTTACCGGTACACCAGTCGATACACATTTACCGGTACACTACTAGATACATATTTACCGGTACACTAGTAGATACACTTTTACTGGTACACTAGTAGATACACATTTACCGGTACACTAGTAGATACACTTTTACTGGTACCCTAGTAGATACACATTTACCGGTACACTAGTAAATACACATTTACCAGTACACTAATAGATACAAATTTACCGGTACACTAGTCGATACAAATTTACCGGTACGACCATCGATACATATTTCAGGATGCACCAGTCGATTAGTTGTACACTCATGTTTACATTTTTGATATTTCATACATGTAAATGTGGCAATTATATAATTAACAGAACGTTGTCTTCAATCCATTTTCTTTATCGGAGTAAAATCCTGGGTCATTTCCAACAGATGCCGACTGGGCTTGTAGCGTGACTGACCCTTTTCGAAGTAACAATTACTGGTTATGCTAATTTCAGACAGCGCCGCGGGATGACTGATTTAAAAACCTCGTTTCCCCCTTCCTTTTCAATTTAGACAAGTCTGAATTAATATCCGATTTACAACTTGTCGAACTTTCTCTTTTAAGAGTGTTTTCGTCTGTTTTTG
Organism: Ostrea edulis; assembly: GCF_947568905.1. Classification (NCBI taxonomy): domain Eukaryota; kingdom Metazoa; phylum Mollusca; class Bivalvia; order Ostreida; family Ostreidae; genus Ostrea; species Ostrea edulis. The sequence goes on along the minus strand of NC_079173.1, from coordinate 2,796,363 downwards.
CGGGCTTATTACAACTTTTAGCTTCTTTTCCACGAACATGCACACCCCCTCCCCCCCATGCACACCCCCACCCCCCCCCCGAAAAAAACCCACACACACACAACCACCCCCACCCCCCCTCCCAAAAAAAAAAAAACAAGAGCCCGAGGATGAGCAGGGAGCACGTGATTTTGAGTTCTTTTGGTGTCGGTGTTTGGGATCTTGAAAACGTTCAGATCACGTCTGTATGGCTCTGCAGTCTGTGGAATACACGTCTGCGGTCGTCTGCCGGCAGAATACAAACGACCCACAATCCTTTTCACCTTTCTGTTGTTGACAGTCTTATAAGCCGGAACTTTTGGTATACACGTTTTGAATTATGGGATCATATACTCCAGCTGACTTCATCTGAATTTCTCCATTGCAGGGACATCTTTGAAATGCTCTATGTATATTTTGACCCCTGTGTCATATGGTTTCGACCAGATAATATGTGAATGTTGTCCGCTATAAATGATCTTCCTTTATCTGCAATGCCTAGATCCATCGAATATAGCTTATTTTCAAAATATCCATTCAGCAGTTCTCGAGGCCCCTTTCTCGATAGTTTATGCGGTCGACCTTATTCCAAAGGTTTCATTTTACAACACGGAATTCTTCTTAAAATCATTGCTACATAATCGGAAAATGAACACAAATATTGCATTTTAACATGATGACACAGCGATATCCCGCTTTGATCTATGAATGGATCTCAATGTAAACATACGTTGGCGGGATCCGCCTACTGTTCCTGCGTGACGAGGACATGTCTCAGGTCAGACTCGTCAAAAACGTTTTATAAATAATGCTATCCAACACTTTCGATGGTTCGTGTACATAGGGCTATGAAAAGAAGCATTTTAACATTCCTTCGTAACGAGCGATGACATTTTTGTGTGTTTACGGAATAAATCAATATTTAAATCTCTCAATAACGAAGCTGAACAAATCGGCTCTGAAAGATTATTTATCTGATTGGGAATTGTGAACTATGGAAAGGAAGTGTATTTGTCTCGTGAAATAAAATATTCTACATGTACATTGTAGGTGTGTTCATTCAGTAAAATGCTTTCATCTATAATTGGGATGAAAGTCATTTAAACCCAAACTTATGCAAAATTTGTAATAATTAAATTAAGCAGATCTAGCGTAGGTGGTATAAATGGCGATCAGTCGGACCGACATCATGGTAAGAGATCAGAAAGATACCTTTGATAAATTGTTTTGTTTAAATACTCATTCACAAAGCATCATGTTGATCACAAACTGTAGTATCTAGATTTCAGTATACATAAAAACATGAAAATTAGTGAAGAAGAAATAACAGATGTACGGAAAACCTTAATGTTAATTAAGGTTTTTATTTCGACATCATGTTTGTAACAGGTGCGATATAACTATTATCAGACAGATGCAATATAACTATTATCAGACTACCTTTTCTCTATGGTCCGAAGTGCGTGCCGTTAGTGCATTTAAAAGCACAATTTCAATTAATTCTTGCTACACTATACACTTAATGAACATAGCGGAGTATACTAGTATATAGATGTAAGACACAATGTTCTGATCGATGACTAGTATATAGATAATACACACAATGATCTGATCGATGACAAATATATAGATGTAAGACACAATGTTCTGATCGATGACTAGTATATAGATAATACACACAATGATCTGATCGATGACTAGTATATAGATAATACACACAATGTTCTGATTGATGACTAGTATATAGATGATACACACAATGTTCTGATTGATGACTAGTATATAGATAATACACACAATGTTCTGATCGATGACTAGTATATAGATAATACACACAATGTTCTGATTGATGACTAGTATATAGATAATACACACAATGATCTGATTGATGACTAGTATATAGATAATACACACAATGATCTGATTGATGACTAGTATATAGATAATACACACAATGATTTGATCGATGACAAATATATAGATGTAAGACACAATGTTCTGATCGATGACCAGTATATAGATAATACACACAATGATCTGATCGATGACTCGTCACTGTACATATTGAATATGTAACAAAGGCAGGTTCGGAATCAGACTTTTTCTTGAAATGACAGTTCTTCGTCAACAACAAATTTTATCTAACGTTGAGCCGAGGGGCATGGACACGATTTGAGCTGAAAATTTTCAAATTTTATTTTCCCATTTTTAATGTTTAGAATGCTTAACTAAGGCACTTTTAATGTTCAGTAAAAAGTTTAATATCAGTTGTAAATGGAAGATACAGAGCTCACAAGTCTTTTTGATGTAAACATGTTTTTGTTTACATGTGTTAAATATACTATTAAAAGTGTTCGATTAAAGGAGATTTTTCAATTTACAATTTATTTGTTAACCCATTGAATATTTTCTAGTGTTTAGCAGAAATCATTATCTATTCAGCAATATATCTGTAAACAAAAACATGGCATGAACCCTGTTTACATAACTAAGAATTGTGAGTGCTGTATCTCACTTGTATCTCAATAGTTGATCTTTAAATTTTAGTTGACCATTAGAAATTCTTTATTTCAGCATTGTAAACAATAGAAACGGATAAATAAAATTTTCAGCTCGATCTTGTCCATGCCTCTCTATAACGACACTTATTTACAAGCATTTCTTTTCTTCAAAAGGACAAAAATAAAAACTAAATTTATATCTTTACGAGTGAAATACATACAATTTAACCTATGGCATGTAAATTATTCTCATGATTTCTTAATTAATTCCAAAACCATTGTATAGTGAGAAGGTAATATATTTCAACTTTTAAACACCATAGGGAATTTAGAAGTCCATTGTTTTTTAAAGAATATATTTGTATTCATTATAACCGAATTGAGACAACGAAAATATATAAATCGATACATCCGTTTTTGTGTTGCATCAAGCGTCCTTAAAATACAGAAATTATACATACTGACTTCTATAGTAAAATACTCTTACAGCGAACACGCTTATAACGAATTAACGTTTATAACGAACACATTTATAACGAATTAACGTTTATAACATACATACTTATAACGAATTAACGTTTATAACGAACACATTTATAACGAATTAACGCTTATAACATACACACTTATAACGAATTAACGCTTATAACATACACACTTATAACGAATTAACGTTTATAACATACATACTTATAACGAATTAACTCTTATAACATACACACTTATAACGAATTAACGCTTATAACATACATACTTATAACGAATTAACGATTATAACATACATACTTATAATGAATTAACGCTTATAACATACATACTTATAACGAATTAACTCTTATAACATACACACTTATAACGAATTAACGCTTATAACATACATACTTATAACGAATTAACGTTTATAACATACATACTTATAATGAATTAACGCTTATAACATACACACTTATAACGAATTAACGTTTATAACGAATACACTTATAACGAATTAACACTTATAACGAACACATTTATAACGAATTAACGTTTATAACATACATACTTATAACGAATTAACGTTTATAACGAACACATTTATAACGAATTAACGCTTATAACATACATACTTATAACGAATTAACGCTTATAACATACACATTTATAACGAATTAACGTTTATAACATACACACTTATAACGAATTAACGCTTATAACATACATACTTATAACGAATTAACGATTATAACATACACACTTATAACGAATTAACGTTTATAACGAATACACTTATAACTAATTAACTCTTATAACATACATACTTATAACTAATTAACTCTTATAACATACACACTTATAACTAATTAACTCTTATAACATACACATTTATAACGAATTAACGTTTATAACATACACATTTATAATGAATTAACGCTTATAACATACACACTTATAACGAATTAACGATTATAACATACACACTTATAACGAATTAACGTTTATAACGAATACACTTATAACTAATTAACTCTTATAACATACACACTTATAACTAATTAACTCTTATAACATACACATTTATAACGAATTAACGTTTATAACATACACACTTATAACGAATTAACGCTTATAACATACATACTTATAACGAATTAACACTTATAACGAACACATTTATAACGAATTAACGTTTATAACATACACACTTATAACGAATTAACGCTTATAACATACACACTTATAACGAATTAACGCTTATAACATACACACTTATAACGAATTAACTCTTATAACATACACACTTATAACTAATTAACTCTTATAACATACACATTTATAACGAATTAACGTTTATAACATACACACTTATAACGAATTAACGCTTATAACATACACACTTATAACGAATTAACGCTTATAACATACACACTTATAACGAATTAACTCTTATAACATACACACTTATAACGAATTAACGTTTATAACGAACATACTTATAACGCTGTCCGGCTTGACGTTCCCATTGGGCCATGGCAAAGCTCTAATGGGGGCCCAGGGGGTAAAACCTCCGGAAGCTCCTGGATTTTACAGATTTTGTAGGACTTAAAATGTGTTTCCTATGTAGTCATATATACTATTTTCAATAAGGTGAAATCAATAAAATGACGCAAATTTTAAAGGTGTTTGGAAAAAATGAAAGTTCTTCCAATGAAATAATTCAATAAATCAAAAAAAATTGTTTTCTATTTCTCCGAGAAAGTAAGAAAATATTGCTTCTTTTTTCGATTACATTTTTCTAATCAAGAGACCACGATTACCTTAAATTTAAAACTTATGGTGGAGCGCGCTGGTGGCACTCCATTCCCCCTTAAATTCGCCATTGGCATTTTTCGCACGAATCATCAATCTATCCGAGATGATACATATTATACACACCCTTGACTGATATGTACATATATACAGTCACACGGAAGTGTCTGTTTAATGTACCTGTGTATACAGTCATACGGAAGTGTCTGTTTAATGTACACGTATACAGTCACACGGAAGTGTCTGTTTAATGTACTTGTATACAGTCACACGGAAGTGTCTGTTTAATGGACATGTATATACAGTCATACGGAAGTGTCTGTTTAATGTACATGTATATACAGTCACACGGAAGTGTCTGTTTAATGTACATGTATATACAGTCACACGGAAGTGTCTGTTTAATGTACATGTATATACAGTCATACGGAAGTGTCTGTTTAATGTACATGTATATACAGTCACATGGAAGTGTCTGTTTAATGTACACGTATACAGTCACACGGAAGTGTCTGTTTAATGTACATGTATATACAGTCACACGGAAGTGTCTGTTTAATGTACTTGTATACAGTCAAACGGAAGTGTCTGTTTAATGTACACGTATACAGTCACACGGAAGTGTCTGTTTAATGTACATGTATATACAGTCACAAGGAAGTGTCTGTTTAATGTACACGTATACAGTCACACGGAAGTGTCTGTTTAATGTACATGTATATACAGTCAAATGGAAGTGTCTGTTTAATGTACTTGTATACAGTCATACGGAAGTGTCTGTTTAATGTACACGTATACAGTCACACGGAAGTGTCTGTTTAATGTACATGTATATACAGTCACACGGAAGTGTCTGTTTAATGTACATGTATACAGTCACACGGAAGTGTCTGTTTAATGTACTTGTATACAGTCACACGGAAATGTCTATTTAATGTACACGTATACAGTCACACGGAAGTGTCTGTTCAATGTACATGTATACAGTCACACGGAAGTGTCTGTTTAATGTACACGTATACAGTCACACGGAAATGTCTATTTAATATACACGTATACAGTCACACGGAAATGTCTATTTAATGTACACGTATACAGTCACACGGAAGTGTCTGTTTAATGTACATGTATATACAGTCACACGGAAGTGTCTGTTTAATGTACATGTATACAGTCACACGGAAGTGTCTGTTTAATGTACATGTATATACAGTCACACGGAAGTGTCTGTTTAATGTACATGTATATACAGTCACACGGAAGTGTCTGTTTAATGTACATGTATATACAGTCACACGGAAGTGTCTGTTTAATGTACATGTATACAGTCACACGGAAGTGTCTGTTTAATGTACTTGTATACAGTCACACGGAAGTGTCTGTTTAATGTACATGTATATACAGTCACATGGAAGTGTTTGTTTAATGTACACGTATACAGTCACACGGAAGTGTCTGTTTAATGTACATTATATACAGTCACACGGAAGTGTCTGTTTAATGTACTTGTATACAGTCACATGGAAGTGTCTGTTTAATGTACATGTGTATACACTTACACGGATGTGTCTGTTTAATGTACATGTATACAGTCACACGGAAGTGTCTGTTTAATGTACATGTATATACAGTCACACGGAAGTGTCTGTTTAATGTACACGTATATACAGTCACACGGAAGTGTCTGTTTAATGTACTTGTATACAGTCACACGGAAGTGTCTGTTTAATGTACATGTATATACAGTCACACGGAAGTGTCTGTTTAATGTACATGTATACAGTCACACGGAAGTGTCTGTTTAATGTACTTGTATACAGTCACACGGAAGTGTCTGTTTAATGTACATGTATATACAGTCACATGGAAGTGTTTGTTTAATGTACACGTATACAGTCACACGGAAGTGTCTGTTTAATGTACATTATATACAGTCACAAAGAAGTGTCTGTTTAATGTACATGTATATACAGTCACATGGAAGTGTCTGTTTAATGTACTTGTATACAGTCATACGGAAGTGTCTGTTTAATGTACACGTATACAGTCACACGGAAGTGTCTGTTTAATGTACATGTATATACAGTCACACGGAAATGTCTGTTTAATGTACTTGTATACAGTCACACGGAAAATACATGCATGTTGCGCTCTGGAACATAAAGAACCTTTCGAATAATTAAGACTAGATGTCTCTAAGCGATGCATTAGATGTCTCCAAGTGATGCATTACAAGCATTCAAATAACTAAGACTAGATATAAGACTAGATGTATCTAAGCGATGCATTACAAGCATTCGAATAACTAAGACTAGATGTCTCTAAGCGATGCATTACAGGCACACAATGTATGCTAGGCGTTGTGCACTGCAGGTAATCGGCTCGTGTTTGCCCAACTCTTAATTTCATATTATTTACATTGGAATTATGCGATTGCGATTATCCCTCTGTTCGTTATCTTCACATCTTCATAAATCAAACATGGCGTGGATGTATGCGGGTAACACCAACGTGTACTGATTTTGTCTAAACTTTGGAAGAAAGATCGCCGTAATGTTGTCACCAGGGACAAGAGATAATGTACATGACTCTGTAATACACATAAAAAACGTTCAATGCTTTCTTCAATGTTCACATTTCTTTATAACTGCTATAGAATAATAAATAACAACTACACGTACCAGTAAACATGGCATCAATATAAATAAAACAAACACAGTATTGCATTCTACATGTGTAACGTCTCTTCTCTGTTTGCCTTTGCTGTCCATTTTCCCGTGGTCATGAAGAAAAAGAAAATGAACAAATGGATCCCAGTGAAATCAGCAAACAAGAGTGGTTCTTAGACAACAGTATAAATAAAACTGGACAAAGACAATGTCACATTACATGTGTGACGTCTTCCTCAAAACGTGTTCGTTGAACCATTCCAGTACCGGTAGCTGAAATTATGCTGAGAAACGTTCTCGTAGCAGACTGCATGGTACCGAGTGGACGGAGCCTTGTCATAGCGGTCACATGAACTTCTCACAATGTCCGGCAAACTCTCCGTCGGCTTCACAGTCAGACAAGCCACGCGAATCCTCGCTGCCACTGTCGGCTGCATAAGTCTGGCGTTCAGTTTGATCTCCTCCTCCTTTGACAAAATTCGCGGGGTATTTACAACCGGAAGTGACTGTCTTCTGCTTTTGGCGGGATTTTTATACAGACGATTAACGACACTTCCTACTTCATCCTCGGAGAATGTTCGAAATGCTGGCGCTGGGTGAGGTTTCCTCTTTAACGTAACTGTTCTCTGGCCGATTCCAGTACCTACACACAAATCTGAGAGCACGTTGGAGCCGCGAATTTTGTGATACGACCTCCGTGTCCTGAATGTCAAGGACGGATTTTCGTGCACATGCTGAATATTGTAATCCTGAATCCGTTGGAAAGTCACGTGAAAAACCATCACTTGTTTTGGGGTTACAGACGGCAGACCCTTATTTTAGCATTAACATTGACGTTCTCGCTTTATGGGAGCAGACACTGCAGTAAATTCACTGTTGTGTTTTTTAACAAGTAGCTAACACATTTATATCCGTTATCCAGCTAGGAAGTACCTTATCATACATTACGTTTTGTTTGCACATTTATAAAAACAGACATTCTAAACTCAAGTGGCGATAACGGCAGCCAATGGGGGATCACGAATGATCTGCCACTCAGTAGATAGGGCGATATCCAGGTAGAAATGGGGGATCGTTTTCCATCTCTGTTTGTTTTTCTGACAGACGAGGACATGTGCACACGGTCGTCTACATTAATAATGACACGATACTGGACTAGTTTATGGAGGAAATTCCCTTCAATTTCCCATGTTATTTTTTTCTGTTGTTGTCAAAGTGACCCAGACAGCCAGTGTGCAGTCGCACAACAGTCCAGATGAACAAAATGTTTATCAAGCAAACAATGAAAAATTAGAGCTGGCTCTTTGTTTTAATTTAATTTAATTATTTTTATTATTATTATTATTATTTTTTATTTTTTTTTTGCTTATAGCTTAAAGGGGCATAGAAACATTTTGAGCTGAA